>NC_133333.1:55024278-55324278 GCF_042186555.1 Aquarana catesbeiana | reverse complement strand
GAACCCATCCACTTGGGCTTCATGCGTCTCTCTGCAGATGAGAGAATCCTTAGGAGGAGGGAGAGATTGTGCCTTTAATGTGGCCAGGCTGGTCACTTTTTGAAGTCTTGTCCTACCCGTCCAGGGAAAGCCCGAACCTTGAGGTCATGTCAGGGACAGACCTTAGGTGGCGTTGTTTCATCCCCAGTTATCCAGAAGGATAAGCCTCTGGTTTCGGTTACCCTTTCTTGGGCTGAGTCGTCTGTCGAGATACAGGCTCTAATCGACTCTGGGGCTGCAGGCCTGTTCATTGATGTTGCCTTTGTATCGAAGCACTCGATTCTGCTGCAGCTGCGTGACACTCCACTTGCCATTAATGCTCTTGACGGGAGACCTCTACAGCCTGCCCATGTAACTCATGAGACTGTTCCGTTGTCCATGGCTGTAAGGGATCTTCACCATGAGATAATCCAATTCCAAGTTATTTCCTCACCTGAGTTTCCATTAGTTATTGGTTATCCTTGGTTACAGAGGCACAACCCCTCTTTTGATTGGCTCCATGCTGAGGTTCTCTCCTGGTCACCACAATGCAGTAAGACATGCTTCCAGAAGGAAGCCAAGGTCCTGTGCACCTCTTCACTCTCCTCCCTGCCAGAGGACTACCGCGATTCTAGCGATGTCTTTGACAAAGGACAAGCCGGTAATTTGCCTCCACACCGGTCATATGATTGCGCAATTGACCTTCAACCTGGTGCCATACCCCCTCGTGGCCAGGTTTACCCTTTGTCGGTCTTGCAGGATAAGGCCATGGAGGAGTATGTTGCAGACGCACTTTCTCAAGGTTTCATCCACAAACCCTCATCTTCTGCTGGTGCTGGTTTCTTCTTTGTGAAGAAGAGTGGTAAACTGAGACCTTATATTGATTATAGGGGTCTCAATCGTTTCACAATTAAGAATGCCTATCTGATTCCGTTAATTACGGAGTTATTTGAACACCTCAAGGGAGCAACACAAAGGGTTTTCACAAAGCTTGATTTTGAGAGGGGCATACAATCTCATGAGGATTAAGGAGGGCGACGAGTGGAAAACTGCGCTTAATACCAGAACAGGCCATTATGAGTACCTTGTTGTGCCTTTAGGCCTTTGTAACACCCCGGCAGTTTCCCAGGAATTTATTAACAATGTCCTCCGAGATTTCTTGCAGTTATGTATGGTGGTTTATCTCGATGATATCCTCATATTTTCCAAGTCCCTGGAGAGCCACCACACCGATGTTTGTTGTGTGCTTCAGAAACTAAGAGAGAACAATCAATATTTTAAATTGGAGAAGTGCGAATTCCATCGTGAATAGGTTAAATTCCTGGGTTATATAATTTCCACTGCTGGTTTTTCAATGGACCCAGAGAAACTTTCAGCAGTCCTACATTGGCCCCGACCCATGGGTTTACGTCCTCTGCATTTTCTTGGCTTTGCAAACTATTATCACAAGTTTATTTATAACTTCTCGCCTCTCTGGTCAAGCCCCTGACTGATATGACCAGAAAGGACAGTAACCCACAGAGTTGGTCTCTGGAGTCCATAAAGGCCTTTGAGAGGCTCAAGGCTGCCTTTGCTTCTGTTACTGTGTTGGCACATCCTAATCCTACATTACCTTTTATCCTTGAGGTTGATGCTTCTGAGGCTGGAGTTGGCGCCCTTCTGTCTCAATGTCCTACCTCTGAGAGCGCTATGCATCCTTGTGGCTACTTTTCCAAAAAATTGTTAACTGCGGAGTGCAATTACGAGATTGGGGACAGAGAGCTGTTAGCGATCATTTTAGCCCTGAAGGAATGGAAACATCTCCTCGAAGGTACCACTGTGCCATTCTTGTCTGAGGCTAAACGCTTCTCTCCCAGAAGGACGCGATGGGCTTTTTTCTTGCTAGTTTCAATTACATTGTCTCATTCTTACCTGGTACCAAGAATGTAAGGGCTGGCGCTTTGTCACAACAGTTTTCCTCAACTTTCAAGATGGAGTCGGTTCCGGTTCCTGTGATTCCTCCTGATCGTATTCTGGCTACGGTTCGCACCAGTCTCACATTTATTCTTGCTGCACAGGTCCATGCTCTTCCTGAGAAACCTTGTGGTCGCTGCTTTGTCCCAGAGAGTCTCTGTACTGCCATGCTCCAGACTTACCATTTTTTCCAAGGCTGCTGGCCACCCTGGGAAGAATCAACTATTTTGGGCCATTTCCCAACAATTCTGGTGGCCTAGTCTACATGCTGATGTAACTGCCTTCATAGCTGTCTGTTTCATGTGTGCTCAGAGTAAGACTCCACAACACCTTCCAGTGGGCCTCCTACAACCCATATCCAATGGAGAGAGGCCCTGGACCCACCTGTCTATGGATTTCATTGTGGAGTTACCCAACTCCCAAGGCAACACAGTTATCCTTATGGTGGTTGACCGATTCTCGAAAATGTCCCATTAAGAAGTTGCCCACTTCTAAGGAACTGGCTTCCATTTTTGCTCGGGAAATCTTTCGCTTACATGGGCTAACCAAGGTGATTGTCTCTTTTGTGCACAGTTGGGAATTCAGCTTGCCTTCTCCTGTGCGTATCACCCGCATGCTAATGGGGCCGCAGAATGAGCCAATCAGTCTTGGAGCAATTCCTACATTGCTATATTTCTGACCATCATAACAACTGGTCAGACCTCTTACCGTGGGTGGCGTTTGCTCACAACAGTGCCTTGAATTCTGCTTCCTGATTGTCCCCATTTACCTCCGTCAAGTCCAGGAGGCTTTGTGACATGCTAATAATAGTTACAGACTCCATGCTGACCGCAGACATCTGCCAGCGCCTTCTTACCAGGTTGGGGACAGGGTCTGGCTGTCATCTCGCAACCTCCAACTTCGTGTTCCCTCTCTGAAGCTCACACCTTGGTTTATTGGGCCTTTCTGTATTCTTGGCAGGATTATCCCAGTATCTTACGCATTAGACCTCCCTTCTAATATACGTATCTCAAATGTATTTCATGTCTCCTTATTGAAACCTTTGGTCTGCAACCACTTTACCACCTCAGTGCCTCGTCCTCACCCTGTACAGGTTGAGAACTATGAGGAGTATGAAGTACAGCCCATTGTTGACTCCCGTAGGTTCCGTGGGCACATACAGTACCTGGTGCATTGGAAAGGGTACGGTCCGGGGGAACGCTCTTGGGTCTCATCCTCGGACGTACATGCCCCTGTCCTCCTCCGTGATTTCCATAGACGTTTTCCCCTCAAGCCTGGTGGTCCTCCAATGGGGAGGGGTCATTGAGGAGGGGGTATTGTCAGGGCTGGGCTCAGCCCTTCCTTCTCAAAGCTGGCTGCTCATCTTTTGGCTAATTGCCAGCTCCTATCTCTCCACAGTGACTCACCTGTTGATGATATCCTGCTCGTCAGTTATGCCTATTTAAGCCGGCCAGCCGAGATGATCTCTGCCTTTGCCTTGGTCACATCTCTAGAGATGCTCTCCTGTGTTCCTGTTAAAGACTTGCTTCCCTGACATTTCTTCTGGCTCCAGATCCTGCTTGCTGTTCTACTACGTTCATCTCCGGCTCCCTGACATTTTGGCTTGTCTGACTATCCGTTCCGGTTCCTGAACTCTGGCTATGTTTTCACTACATTTACTCTGTTTACCTTTTTTATTATTATTAAACAAGTGTTATTTAACTGTACTTCTGTCTCAGTCTGATTCATGGTTTCTGACAGGTGTCCAGTGCTGTGACTTCTTAACAGCTACCCTGCATGTTAGATTGCCATTGTTCCTGCCTTTCTGCTACCAATATAGGTTCATAAATAATATTTGGTTGTCTATCGCTTGTAATGAGGGTCCAGAGCAGAGGGTAAGAGGCAGTGTGATTGGGTGCCGGTGGTGGTTTTCTCACGCATTCTAGCTGCACATTAACACCATCATCATACTCTCTGGACATTTCATGTGTTTTTTATGGATATAGACTTTTAGAACTTTCAATTACAGACTTTTATGTAAAACCACAACACTACCTGTCTGGAGTTTGCATATTCTCCCTGTGCCTGCGTGGGATTCCTCTGGGTACTCTGGTTTCCTCCCACACTCCAAAGACATGCTGGTAGGTTAATTGGCTTCTGTACAAAAAATTGGCCGTAGTATATGAATGTGAGTTGGGGACCTTGGATTGTAGGCTCCTTGAGTGTAGGGACTGATGTGAGTGTGTGATGTATGTGTGGAGCGCTGAGTAAACGGCGCTATATGGGCACCTTAAATAAATAATAATAGTAGATGAGCATCTTAATGAGACACAATGTATAGGGATAGGGACAACTGTAGACACGCACCCACACTCACTCAGGTTGAACTTTATGGACTGGTGTCTTTTTTTCAACCTTACTAATTATGTAACTATGTAATGTTTAGCACTGCACCTTTACTCTTTATGTGTTGACATCCAGCAATATTGTGCTAGCAGCTGATTTAGGAAAAAAGTTTATATGTTATTTTAATCTATACTAAGCGCAGCAGTTGCGTATTTTCTACCATTATAGATTGCCTTGCCCTATTCATGTCTCATGCCCTTGTTGCCAACTGTGCCGCTTCTATTATTCTCCTGCCTTCTGCTTGCCTCTACCTCTGTCTGAACACTGACTACTCTCTTAGCTGCTGTTTGCCTAGACCTCTACCTGTACATGACTACTCTCTTGCCTGCTTTACCTCCACAGTGTAGCCAATTTGCTTCTGTGAAACATTGGTTGGGCAATCCCGAGGGCTGCAACCTGGTGTCAGCTTGCAGGTAAGTAACCCAGTGGCTACTAGGGTCATTGGCTCATCAATTCTTGCAGAGTGCTCCAGAGAAGACCAAGTTGTCACTTTGATTTTGCACCTGTGGGTGAGCCAGCATCACCTGCTAGGGTGGCCACCCGCAACACTACTTAAAGCGGTAGTAAACCGTACCTTTTTAGAAAAAAAACCTACAGGACAATGGCATAACGTGCTAGTATGCATTGCACACTAGCACATTGTGAAATACTTACCTTAGAATGAAGCCTTCCAGCGGCAGGCTGTAACGGCTGACATGGCTTCTATCTTCACCAGGTCTTCCCTTTGAGTGCTGCAGCCATCTGATTGGCCCAGCCACGTTGACATCACACACATGCGCACAGGAGTCACGGTGGCATGGAGCTCTGAAGGGACGGCATGGGTATGCCACAGTGTGCCCATTTGTGGATATCTACTAATCAGTGCAAGTTTAGGAGATATTCACTGTACCTACAGGTAAGCCTTATTATAGGCTTACTTGTAGGTACAAGTTAAAGAGGAGACTTTACTGTCACTTTAAGGAAGGAGATGCTGTTACATGGGCAGCTGGGACTGCCCATACATAGTGCTACTACAACTAGTGCCAGCGACTGGTTCCAATGATAGTAGTTGAAAAAGAAGTTGATGCATCACAAAGTAGATATTTAACTCTTAAAGGAGACATTAATATGCCAATATACAGTACACATTCCATTCTGGTTGTTATTGGGTTGCTTTATAATCATTATGATTTTTTGTTATAAGCCTAGAGTTAACCTTTAATGTGGCTCTAAACTGGATTCATGAAATTTGAGCTGGGCACATATATCTGCGGTGTTTTCTTATCTCTATTCAAAGCACTAAGTCCTGTAGCTTTCTCCTGCTCTGTTCTTCTGTTATCAGCATGAGAACTTCTGACAAGTTCTCCGTCACAGGAGATAAAACCAACCTGTGTTTTGTGTTGGGGAGGATGCTAGAAATAAATTAGCAGAATGCTGAACAATTCAATGAACAGATCTGAAAGTCACTACCTATGAGGAGAGGGTGTGTGTGCCTTTCCTCCAATCAGCTGTCTTGGCTGTAGGCCCAGGCTTCACTGCAGTGCTAACCAGGAAGAGAAAATCTCCTAACACAATCTGAACTTTCTAAAGAATATATAAAGCTGAAGACAGCAAATATACATGTAAAACTTATGTAGGGAGATTTGTTTCATCCCTGTGTATCATCTGAGGCTGTTCACATCAATGGGTATATGTGAGGGTTTACATCCACTTTAAACACCTTGGTACCTGCAGGTTTTCCCCATTCAGAACCAGAAGCAGCAGAATAGCTTCCAGTTTTTGGTAAAGCAAAACTTTCACAATTTTACTTAGCGTTTTATGTTTTGATAATTATATTTCATACACTGATTTGTAAATGCTCCCCCTAATGGTCATCTTGATGCCAAATCTATGGACATCTACTCCCTACATCTCCCATGTATGAGGATCTAATGATGAAAACAATCACATATAATATTTTTTTGGTAATGCAATACGTCAGGGGTCTCCAAGCTTTCTAAACAAAGGGCCAGTTTACTGTCCTTCAGACTTTAGGGGGGCCGGATGTTGGTGTCAGTGGGAGGAATAGTGCCCCATCACTGGAATAGTGCCCCATCATTGGTGTTAGTGGAAGGAATAGTACCCAATTATTGGTGTCAGTGGGAGGAATAGTACCCAATTGTTGGTGTCAGTGGGAGGAATAGTACCCCATTGTTGGTAGTGGGAGGAATTGTACCCCACTGTTGGTGTCAGTGGGAGGAATTGGACCTAAGAGGATAATATGCGACCAGTCTAAACTACATGGCAAGTTCACCAATGCCAGGAGCCTGGTGGACAAGATGGGTGAACTAGAGATACTGTTGTACGAGGAGGATTTGGATTTTGTGGGAATTTCATAGACCTGGTTCAACAGCTCTCATGATTGTCTGGCAACCATTTAAGGGTATACCCTTTATCGGAAGGATAGAGAGGGTAAAAAATGGGGAGGGGTATGCCTATATAACAAGAATAATGTGCAAGTGAATGTGAGAGATGACATCACTAAGGGAGCTAGGGAGGAGGTAGAATCCTTATGGGTAGAGCTCCAATGGGATGAAGCTAAGGGGAAAATAATACTGGGAGTATGCTATAGGCCCCCTAACCTGAGGGAGGAAGTGGAGACAGATCTCCTATCATAATTTGGATTAGCAGCAAGGATGGGAAGTGTTATCATAATGGGGGATTTTAATTATCCAGACATGGACTGGGCGGAGGGAACCGCACATTCATCTAAAGCTCGCCAGTTCCTAAATGTCTTGCAGGACAATTTTATGGGTCAGATGGTAGACACACCAACTAGAAATAAAGCATTACTGGATCTACTGATTACCAACAATACAGACCTGATCACGGATGTGGAAATACAGGGAAATTTAGGTAACAGCGATCACAAGTCAATTGGCTTCAGTATAAATCACACAAATAGGAAACATAAGGGGAATACAAAGACACTAAATTTTAAAAGAGCCAACTTCCCTAAACTACGAACCTTGCTATAAGGCATAAATTGGGATAAAATCTTAGGAACAAAGAACACAGAGGAGAGATGGGTTTGCTTTAAGAGCATATTAAATAAGGGCATTAGCCAATGTATCACATTGGGTAATAAATTTAAAAGAGTGAACAAAAGTCCTGGATGTGATAAGTATTATTCCTGCGCTACCGTATGGGGAAAGAACATAAAAACATAAAGTATATGGACAGCTGCATGCACCAAAATTGGGAACAAACAGGACCCAATATGCAAGAATAGAATGAGGGGAGGGGGTGCTGCGCTAACCAAAAATTGCTAATGGGAATGAACCATAAGAGGGACTGTGTGATTTTATATAGTATTTATAGTCACTTAGCACTATGCACTTTTTATGCGTTTTCTGCATGCGGCATTAGATATTTAAGTTGCACGTTCTGAATGCGTTGATTATTAGATTGTTTTATTGCAATCGTTTCAGCTCATGTTTGAATACTTATCTATAGTGTGTACAGCGCACATTTAGTATTTATCCACAGAAGATTTGTTTATTGCAACACTTGCTTCACTTTGCACCTATAGATATTGGTAATGAGAATATCAGCATGATATAGAATTGTTATTTTTGACACCACTATTCCCCCCACCAGTTGAACCACCTTATTGAGTAGTCCCTCTTATGGTTCATTCTCATTAGCAATTTTTGGTTAGTGCAGCACCCCCTCCCCTCAAAAGTCCTGGATGGCTTAACTCCAATGTAAAAATGCATATAAAAGCAAAGGAGAAGGCCTTCATAAAATACATGGTTGAGGGATCATCATCAGCATTCAGACTTTATAAAGAATGCAACAAGAAATGTAAGGGTGCAATAAGGATGGCTAAGATAGAACATGAAAGACACATAGCGGAGGAGAGCAAAAAAAAATCCCAAGAAATTCTTTAAGTATGTAAACAGTAAAAAGAACATATTGGCCCCATAAATAATGAGGAAGGACATCTGGTTACAAAAGATGGGGAGATGGCGAAGGTATTGAATTTATTCTTCTCCTCAGTCTTCACAAAGAAATCAGTGGGCTTCAGTAACCAAAACTGCAGTGTTTATCCTCATGACAAATCACAGGAAGCACCTTCATGGTTAACAGAGGACAGAATTCAAATTAGACTTGAGAAACTTAACATAAATAAATCACCGGGACCAGATGGCTTGCACCCGAGGGTACTTAGGGAACTCAGTAAACTAATTGCCAGACCATTGTTCCTAATTTTTACTGACAGTCTACTGACTGGAATGGTACCAGCTGATTGGAGAAAAGCCAATTTAGCACCAATATTTAAAAAGGGCCCAAAATACATCCCTGGGAATTACAGACCAGTTAGCCTAACATCAATAGTATGTAAAATCTTGAAGGGGATGATAAGGGACTTTATAGAATATTTTACTAATGAGAACAGTATCATTAGCAGTAATCAGCATGGATTCATGAAGAATCATTCTTGCCAAATCTACTAACCTTCTATGAGGAGGTGAGTTGCCAGCTAGATAAAGGAAGGCCCATAGAGGTGGTGTATCTGGATTTTGCAAAAGCATTTGACACAGTTCCCCATAAATGTTTACTGTACAAAATAAGGTCCGTTGACATGGACCAAAGGGTGAGTACATGGATTGAAAACTGGCTACAAGGGCGAGTTCAGAGGGTGGTGATAAATGGGGAGTACTCTGAATGGTCAGGGGTGGGTAGTAGGGTCCCCCAGGGTTCTGTGCTGGGACCATTCCTATTTAATTTGTTCATAAACGACCTGGAGGATGGGGTAAACAGTTCAATATCTGTATCTGCGGATGATACTAAACTAAGCAGGGCAATAACTTCTCCGCAGGATGTGCAAAAAGGTTTGAAAAAATTGATGGGGTGGGCAACTACATGGCAAATGAGGTTCAATGTAGAAAATGTAAAATATTGTATTTGGGTGGCAAAAATATGAATGCAATCTATACACTGGAGGGAGAACCTCTGGGGGAATCTAGGATAGAAAAAGACCTGGGGGTCCTAGTAGATGATAGGCTCAGCAATGGCATGCAATGGCATGCAATGCCAGCTGCTGCTAACAAAGCAAACAGAATATTGGCATGCATTAAAAAGGGGATCAACTCCAGAGATAAAACGATAATTCTCCCACTCTACAAGACTCTGGTCTGGCCACACCTAGAGTATGCTGTTCAGTTCTGGGCACAGGTCCTCCGGAAGGATGTACTGCAAATGGAGCGAGTACAAAGAAGGGCAACAAAGCTAATAAAGGGTCTGGAGGATCTTAGTTATGAGGAAAGGTTGCGAGCACTGAACTTATTCTCTCTGGAGAAGAGACGCTTGAGAGGGGATATGATTTCAATATACAAATACTGTACTTGTGACCCCACAATAGGAATAAAACTTTTTTGCAGAAGAGAGTTTAACAAGACTCGTGGCCACTCATTAAAATTAGAAGAAAAGAGGTTTAACCTTAAACTACATAGAGGGTTCTTTACTGTAAGAACGGCAAAGATGTGGAATTCCCTTCCACAGGCGGTGGTCTCAGCGGGGGGCATTGATAGTTTCAAGAAACTATTAGATAAGCACCTGAATGACTGCAAAATACAGGGATATACAATGTAATACTGACATATAATTACACACATAGGTTGGACTTGATGGACTTGTGTCTTTTTTCAACCTCACCTACTATGTAACTATATGTAACTATGTATGTACCCCACTGTTGGTGTCAGTGGGAGGAATAGTGTCCGATCGTTGGTGTCAGTGGGAGGAATAGTAATAGTGTCAGTGAGAGGAATAATGCCCTATTGTTGGTGTCAATGGGGGGAATAGTGCCCTATTGTTGGTGTCAATGGGAGGAATAGTGCCCTATTGTTGGTGTCAATGGGAGGAATAGTGCCCTATTGTTGGTGTCAGTGAGAGGAATAGTGCCCTATTGTTGGTGTCAATGGGAGGAATAGTGCCCTATTGTTGGTGTCAGTGTGAGGAATAGTGTCTTGTATCAGTGAGAAGAACAGTGCCCCAAGGGCTGGAGAAAGACAAGCAAAGGGTCTCAGTTTGGAGACCACTGCAATACATGATAAGAATACCAATAGTCTTACTGCAGCCCTCCCCTAAGTGTAGTGCTTTTCTTGTGAAGGCCATACATTGTGCACCGATTTTAAAGCTAAATTCCTTATTGGTATATCTTGTATGCATCTCCATGTTTTCTCCAAAAAACTGTTTAAAAAAAAAAAAATTCCTTAGGTTTCCTATCAGCAGTGCATTCATGTCTATTGGTTAGCTTGCTCCATAATAAACTACGGTTGCAGATCTCATCTCTTGTGAACCCCTGGCAGTTTCTGGGCCACTGCAGTATCACATGTAGGAATGTCTTCTTTTGCTGGAGTATAATACTTATAATAAACCTGCTGTGGCTGTATTTAGACTATATCACCTCCCACATGAAGTGCCGATGTGCTGATAAGTACAAAGCCCTGACTGGTTCTGAACAGCTGTAGTGACTGAGACCCTTGTGAATTCACAAATCCACTAGCCAAGAATACGTTTCAGCCTCAATTCAGAAAGAGGAAAGCATACTACAGACTAAACAATAACCCTTGACGCCTACATAAAGGAGGCTAAGCGCTAAGATTCTAATAGAGAGAAAAAAAATCATGGGACTAGTCACTTACTGTTTGTAATCTACTTCAAGGCAAGCACAATGATGTATTGAACCGTAAATAATCATTACATTTTCAAAAGTGAAAAGTAACCCATATAATGCGTTATGCAAATTCATTGTTATTTCTTAACCACTTTAACGCTTATATCTATATACCCCTTATGGACTAGAGTCATTTTTTTACATTTCTGATATTAGCCTGTTTAGTCAGGAATATTTATTAATAAGTAAATAATAAATACATTTTGTTATAACTTGAAGAGGAACTGCAGTCTGCTCACATAATTTGTAATAAATACATCTTTGCCATTCTGAAGCTTCCCTCAAACCACTTTGCATATTATTTTATATATACTGTGATTCTGTACTTGCCAAATATGCTGCAGAAATCTTCCCCCACTGTCGACTGCAACCATTTTAACTGTGGGCAGCTGAAGCTGTTGCCTGTTCACTTCCTGGATTTACACAGACACACAGACGCTCACCTCCAGCTCTGCTGCTCTGTTTTGCCATTTTATGACTCATCCCCCCTCCCTTCCTGGCAAACTCTCATGAGACTTAGAGAGCTGTGCATGATGTCATAAGCCTAGGCTAATGACCAGACAAGAAAGAGGAAGTGGGCTGTATAAGGTATTTACTGCCAGAAAAAAAAAAAATGTTTTACTATTCAAAGTCAAAACAAGAGGAGTTCCAGTCATTTCTGTGTCTATTAACTACAAAAAGTTTAGCTGCTGACTTAATAAACAGGCATTCACCTGTCCCACAGTCCAGTGATGCGGCCGCCCAAAGCCTCGCTTCTCTCCCTCTCCCCCCATGGCGCCGGCATTGCAAGTGTGGGCACCCAGCTGTGACAGCTTGTGGCTTCACAGCTGGGTGCGCATGCACGAGTCGCACTGCGCATGCGCGAGTTGTGCTGCGCGTCCTGAATGGCCAGACAATCTTCTGGGACATGTGACGTGTCCCAGAAGATTGCAGGGAGGGAGGGGAGAGGAGAACATCCTCTCGTGGTGCCACGGTGCTACCAGCGGGTTACTATGCACAGCCGCGACAGATTCTGTGTACACCAGTTTTAGTAAATCTCCCTCATTGCGCATGTGTTGTGCATCTGTGTACACGCGTGAATTTCTGAGCATGTATGAAAGAATTTCTGAGCATGCACAAAAATGTTGCTATAGTGCCCATATACCAGAAACGGGTGGCGTGTGCATGTACAGTAAATCCCCCGTTCCTGTTTTTGGAAGATGGTGGCACAGAAGAGGGACAGGTACATACTTAAAGACTTAATTCTTTAAGTATGTAAACAGTAAAAAAGGGAGGACAGACCATATTGGCCCCATAAAGAATGAGGAAGGACATTTGGTTACAAAGGATGGGGAGATGGCAAAGGTATTGAATTTATTCTTCTCCTCAGTCTTCACGAGGGAATCGGGGGGCTTCAGTAACCAAAACTGCAGTGTTTATCCTCATGACAAATCACAGGAAACACCTCCATGGTTAACAGAGGACAGAATTAAAATAAGACTTGGGAAACTTAACATCAATAAATCACCGGGACCAAGTGGCTTGCACCCGAGGGTACTTAGGGAACTCAGTAATTGCTAGACCATTGTTCCTAATTTTTACTGACAGTCTACTGACTGGAATGGTACCAGCTGATTGGAGAAAAGCCAATGTAGCACCAATATTTAAAATGGGCCCAAAATACATCCCTGGGAATTACAGACCAGTTAGCCTAACCTCAATAGTATGTAAACTCTTGGAGGGGATGATAAGGGACTATATACAATATATATAAAAGTGATTGGACTAAAACCAGAAAACAGAGACAGGACTCCCAATCCCTGAATGCATAGGAAAATGTAAAGAGGGAGATAAATCTCACTCTGAGGAGTAATGGGACTATATACAAGATTTTAGTAATGAGAACGGTATCATTAGCAGTAATCAGCATGGATTCATGTAGAATCGTTCTTGCCAAACCAATCTATTAACCTTCTATGAGGAGGTGAGTTGCCATCTAGATAAAGGAAGGCCTGTAGACGTGGTGTATCTGGATTTTGCAAAAGCATTTTACACAGTTCCCCATAAACGTTTACTATACAAAATAAGGTCCGTTGGCATGGACCATATGGTGAGTACATGGATTGAAAACTGACTACAAGGGTGAGTTCAGAGGGTATTGATAAATGGGGAATACTCGGAATGGTCAGGGGTGGGTAGTGGGGTCCCCCAGGGGTCTGTGCTGGGACCAATCCTATTTAATTTGTTCATAAACGACCTGGAGGATGGGGTAAACAGTTCAATCTCTGTATTTGCAGACGATACTAAGCTACGCAGGGCAATAACTTCTCCGCAGGATGTGAAAACCTTGCAAAAAATCTGAACAAATTAATGGGGTGGGCAACTACATGGCAAATGAGAGTTAATGAAGAAAAATGTAAAATAATGCATTTGGGTGGCAAAAATATGAATGCAATCTATACACTGGGGGGAGAACCTCTGGGGGAATCTAGGATGGAAAAGGACCTGGGGGTCCTAGTAGATGATAGGCTCAGCAATGGCATGCAATCCCGAGCTGCTGCTAACAAAGCAAACAGAATATTGGCATGCATTAAAAAGGGGATCAACTCCAGAGATAAAACGATAATTCTCCCACTCTACAAGACTCGCGGCCACTCATTAAAATTAGAAAAAAACAGGTTTAACTTTAAACTACGTAGAGGGTTCTTTACTGTAAGAGCGGCAAGGATGTGGAATTCCCTTCCACAGGCAGTGGTTTCAGCGGGGAGCATTGATAGTTTCAAGAAACTATTAGATAAGCACCTGAATGACCGCAACATACAGGGATATACAAGGTAATACTGACATATAATCACATATAATCACACACATAGGTTGGACTTGATGGACTTGTGTCTTTTTTCAACCTCACCTACTATGTAACTATGTATCTATGTGAGGGTATTAATGCAGCTGCCAAGTTTCACTTTGAGATAACTTAAATTTTATATACTGTACATTGTTTTGTTACAAAATAGTACTTTTCATTTTGAAAATCATTGTAAAAAAATATTTTACTTTCAATGCAATCTAAAGACAAAAAGACTAAGTTTGTTTTAAAATAAGTATTGTTATTGTAGATAAAATTATACATTTTATTCTATAATATGTCACTTTTATAATGACACTTTTGGTACAATGCATGGTATACCCCCTGTGTACATAGTGTATAGTAGGTATATTGTGTTTAGGCTCCACTGTAGCCAGCGGAGCCAGGGTTAATTGGTTTGTGTAGAGCTAGCTGAAAGGGCTGGGTCTCAGTCAGCTCCCAGGGTTCCAGAACTTGCTGGGTGGAGGAGGGGGGGGAGAAAGCAGCCCAAATATTCATGGAGACTCTGCCAATCCCTGGGGGAAATACCGCCCAGTAGGTGTAGAGTGCCCCATAAGTATTTGGGAGCCTGGCCATGTGGAGAGCGGGTTCCAGGATTCAGAGGGGACCCCTGTGCTGGGGGGCTCGGCCTCCAGGCAGAAGTGCTTCTGCTGAGAGAGAAAGAGAGGGAGAAGAGAAGGAGCCAGAGAGGGACCCTCACCCTCATTCAGTCTTATCCAGGGGACACCCTGTCATGCAAGTGGGACCTGTACAGCATTAGGCCTGGGCAGTGGTCACTATCATGTTGCAGGATTTCAAGGGACTGAGTGAATAACCTCTACCTATTCACCCCCAAAGCCAAAAAGGGAGAAAGCAGACAGGTGCAATATCTAGCTAGCCTACAGTAGGGACATTGTACAGCTTACCTTCATCCCTGCTTGGGGAAAGCTTAAGTGAAGCCAGGTGCGCTGGCATTTTTCCTGACAGGAAGAGACTTGTGGAAGGATGTGTGATTTTTCCTGCTGGAGTGCAGTCTGGGATCTCCTTTGAAAGTTGGGAGCAATTGAAGTTGTCCTCAGAGTTCTTCTGTAACCCCATCCAGGTTAACCACCCTAATAAAACAACAAGAACACAGACCGGACTAGGTTATTGGCTGTTGAATGCTTGTGGAAAATGCTTGTTGCCCGGCTGTGCAGAAAAAAGGGGTACTCAAAATCCAGTGGCCCTCTAGGAGGTATAAATGTCACACTTACCTGCTCTGTGCAATGTTAGAGCACAGAGCAGCCCTGATCCTCCTCTTCTTGGGTCCCCCACCGACGCTCCTAGCTCCCCCCATGCCAAGTGCCCCCATAGCAAGCTACTTACTATTGGGGCACTCATGCGTGCTTACTGCTGAGCCCTGCTCTGTGTGTCTATTGCTGGATCAGGTAAATGGGGCTGGGGGGGGGGGTGCAACACACTGAAGGTTTTTAACCTTAAAGCAGAGTTCCACCCAAAAGTGGAACTTCTGCTCATTTGTCTCCCCCCCCCCCCTTCGGTTCCACATTTGGCACCTTTTGGGGGGAGCGGATACCTGTCCTTGAGGTATCCTTCTCCACCGGGCCACAGCGCATTACGTCACAGCTCGGCTCCCTCCTCCTCCCTTCTCCTTCCCCGACGCCGGGCCAGTAGGAGAGCGCAGCGGTGCCTCGTGCATGCACAGCAGGTACCCGGCGTGAAGCCATAATGCTACACTGCCGGGTTCCCTTACCCGCAATAGCGGGGGCAGCATCTGACACCTATTGGAAAAATCAGCTGCGGTGCCGACATCGCTGGACTCCAGGACAAGTAAGTGTCCTATTATTAAAAGTCAGAAGCTGCAGTATGTGTATCTGATGGCTTTTCATTTTTGCCGGGGTGGGCGGACCCTCTCTTGTAATGCTGAAAATGCATTAAGTTTCCTCCCCCTCTGTCCTGCTGATATTCCCCGCCCCCTCTGCCCTGCTGACATTCCCCCAACCCTCTGCCCTGCTGGCATTGCCTCCACCTCTGTCCTGCTGATGTTCCCTTCCCCTGCCCTGTTGACGTTCCCTCCCCTTATGCCCTGCTGACACCTGTCCTCTGACCTGCTGATTCCTGTCCTCTCCCTTGCTGATACCCATTCTCTGCCCTGTTGACCCCAGTCCTCTGCCTGTTGACTCCAGCCCTCTGCCCTGCTGAGCCCTGTCCTCTTCCCTGCTGACCCCTGTCCTCTTCCCTGCTGACCCCTGTCCTCTTCCCTGCTGACCCCTGTCCTCTGCCCTGCTGACCCCTGTCCTCTTCCCTGCTGACCCCTGTCCTCTGCCCTTCTGACTGTGTCCTCTTCCCTGCTGACTGCGTCTCCTATGGCCTGCTGACCTCTGTACACTGTCCTGCTGACCCTCTGTCCTCTAACCCCTGTCTAACTCCTGCCTTCTGCTTTGCTGACCCCTGTCCTCTGCCCGGCTGACCTCCTATTCTGTGCCCACTGACATTTTTAGTGCATCCCCGCATTAGACAGGCTAGATCCAGTCCTGATGTTGAGTCAGACACTTCAAGCTGCCTGTTCTCATTTTGGACCTGTAATTAACCAGCTATTGCAGTGGTTCTCAACTCCTGTCCTCAGGACCCACCAACAGGCCAGGTTTGCAAGATAGCTGAAATACATCACAGGTGATATCACTTGCTGCTCAGTGATTGCAGTATTCTAGTCTGCAACTCCCCAAGGTAATACTTAAAATCTGACCTGTTGGTGGGTCCCGAGGACTGGAGTTGAGAACCACTGAGCTATTGGGAGCTACTAATTCAGAGGTGCAAGAATTGGATTGGTCTGAGGTGTGAAAGTGCAGGAATTATGGTGATCTGTGGTATAAAGATGCAGGAATTGGTGTGATCTGCGGTGTGAAAGTGTAGAGACTGGGTGATCTGAGTTGTGATGGTGCAGGAATTGGGGTGATCTGAGGTGTGAAGAGGCAGGAATTGGGGTAATCTACGGTGTGAAGGTGCAGGAACTGGGGTGATCTGAGGTATGATGGTGCAGGAATCGGGACTGATCTGAGATGTGAAGGTGCAGGGATGGCAAAAAAATGAATGTAATCTACTCACTGGGGGGAGAACTTCTGGAGGAATCAAGAATGGAAAAGCACCTGGGGGTCCTAGTAGATGATAGGCTCAGCAATGGCATGCAATGCCGAGCTGCTGCTAGCAAAGCAAACAGAATATTGGCATGCATTAAAAAGGGGATTAATTCCAGAGATAAAACGATAATTCTCCCACTCTACAAGACTCTGGTCCGGCCGCACCTAGAGTATGCTGTCCAGTTCTGGGCACCAGTGCTCAGGAAGTATGTACTGGAAATAGAGTGAGTACAGAGAAGGGCAACAAAGCTAATAAAGGGACTGGAGGATATTAGTTATGAAGAAAGTTGCAAGCACTGAACTTATTCTCTCTAGAAAAGAGGCGCTTGAGAGGGGATATGATTTCAATTTACAAATACCTTACTGGTGATCCCACAATAGGGATAAAATGTTCCCGCAGAAAGGAGTTTAAAAAGACACGTGGCCACTCATTAAAATTAGAAGTAAACAGGTTTAACGTTAAACTACGTAGAGGGTTCTGTACTGTAAGAGCGGCAAGGATGTGGAATTCCCTTCCACAGGCGGTGGTTTCAGTGGGGAGCATCAATCGTTTCAAAAAACTATTAGATAAGCACCTGAATGCCCACAACATACAGGGATATACAAGGTAATACTGACATATAATCACACACATAGGTTGGACTTGATGTCTTTTTTCAACCTCACCTACTATGTAACCTGTGTAACTATGAATGGAGGCTGATCTGAGGTGTGAAGGTGCAGGAATTGGGGCTGATCTGAGTTGTGAAGGTGCAGGAATTGGGGCTGATCAGAGGTGTGAAGGTGTAGGAATTGGGGTGTTCTGAGGTGTGAAGGTGCAGGAATTGGGGTAATCTGAAGTGTGAAGGTGCAGGAATTGGGGTAATCTGAGGTGTGAAGGTGCAGGAATTGGGGTGTTCAGAGGTGTGAAGGTGCAGGAATTGGGGTAATCTGAGGTGTGAAGGTGCAGGAATTGTGGTGATCTGAGATGTGAAGGTGCAGGAATTGGGGCTGATCTGATGTGTGAAGGTGCAGGAATTGGGGCTGATCTGAGGTGTGAAGGTGCAGGAATTGGGGTGTTCTGAGGTCTGTTGCGCAGGAATTGGGCTGATTTAAGGAGTAAAGGTGCAGAAGTTAGGGCTGATCTGAGGTCTGATGGTAAAGAAATTTGGACTGATCTTAGGTTGGAAGGTGCAGGATTTGTGGTGATCTGAGGTGGGAAGGTGTAGGATTTGTGGTCATCTGAGGTGGGAAGGTGAAGATGTGGGGTGGTGTGTGCAAGCCCAGAGGACTTCTACTCGGTGGGTCTCTCTCACTTTTCCTACCACCATCTTCCTGCACCTCCTGGAGGACACACTGTCCCTCAGGGCTGACATTGTAGATAGGTACTATATGCACTACTCTCAATAAAGTAAAATAAAAAATGAAAATAAATTTGAGTATACTAGTATTACTGTACATCAGTGTTTTCTTAATATACAATACATGTATATTAAGAAAACACTGATGTAAAGTAATACTAGTATACTCAAATTTTAGGGCTGTGGAAATTAACGATTAATTCCTTGATTAATCGTTACTTTTTTTGATCGATCAAAATTTTTTTGATCGGTAGACTACCTGCCCTGGGGCCACTTTGGGCCAAGCTGTGGCTGCAGCGCTCCGCTCCCTCCTCCTCCACTATATGTCATACACAGTCTGAAGGCATCTCCCACTGTGTGTCTCCGAGCTGAGTGTGAAAACTTTGGCCGCGCTGTGAGAAAAGTCCTGCCCTCCTCCTAGATCAGTTTGTGTGATAGACGCAGTGTTCTGTCTATTACACGAGCTGATCTAGGAGGAGGGCGGGACTTTTCTCACAGAGCGGCCAAAGTTTTCACACTCTGCTCCAAGACACACAGCGGGAGATGCCCGCAGACTGGGTAATCCAGGCACAGGCACTGACAATGAGGCTGCGATTATGGGCACGGTGAGACTGCATTATGGGCACGGTGAGGCTGCCATTATAGGCACCGCGGACACGGTGAGATAGCATTATGGGCACGGTTAGATAGCATTATGGGCACGGTGAGATTGCGATTATAGGCGCGGCGAGGCTGTGATTATGGGCACGGTGAGACTGCATTATGGGCACGGTGAGGCTGCCATTATAGGCACGGCGAAGCTGCGATTATGGGCACGGTGAGACAGCATTATGGGCACGGTGAGACAGCATTATGGGCATGGGGAGGCTGCGATTCTAGGCATGGCAAGGCTGCGATTATGGGCACGGTGAGACAGCATTATTGGCACGGTGAGGCTGCGATTATGGGCACGGTGAAGCTGCGATTATGGGCACGGTAAGTCTGAGATTATGGGCACGGTGAGACTGCATTATGGGTACGGTAAGGCTGCATTTATGGGCACAGTGAGGCTGCGATTATGGGCACGGTAAGGCTGAGATTATGGGCACGGTGAGGCTGAGTTTATGACATGTGACATCCTAGCCATGCCCCGCTATCTCCGGCTTTGGCCGTTGCCATAACAACGGTGCTAAATCAGTTAAAAGTAGTTGGATCTGTATGTGCGTTATAATTAATCGAAATTAGTCGATTAATCGATTAAAACAAAATCGATTAATCGAACACGAAAAATTGTAATCAGTAACAGCCCTATCAAATTTATTTTCATTACAATATATTATTTTATAATAAAATGCTCAAATTTATTTTCATTAACCACTTGCTTACTGGGCACCTAAACCCCCCTCCTGTCCAGACCAATTTTCAGCTTTCAGCGCTGAAATGCACTTTGAATGACAATTGCGCGGTCATACCACACTGTACCCAAATTAAATTTTTATAATTTTTTTCCCCCACAAATAGAGCTTTCTTTTGGTGGTATTTGATCACCTCTGCGGTTTTTATTTTTTGTTAAAAAATGTATGCATAGCACTTGTGGTCATTGATAGGTGGCACTCATGGGCATTAATAGGTGGCACTGTTGGGCACAGTGGGCACTGTCAGGTGGCACTGGCAGGGGGTACTGGTGGGCACAGATAAGGCAGAATTGCCTCTTTCTCTTTGGGACTGATGTCCCTTGCACATAAGCCGGTGATTGGCTTTTTTTTCTCCTCACGCTGTCCCTTTCCCGAGCTGCCGAGCTGCATGCTTGGACAAGGGTCTGGTAAGAATTTTGGGGGAACCCCATGCCTTTTTGTTTGGTTTTTTGGCGTGGTGTTCAAATTCTTCGGGTCTGGTATGGATTTGGGGGGGACACCATGTCGTTTTTTCCTCATTTTTTTTTTTCATTCAGCTGTCTGCGGGGAACCCTGCTGACAGCTGATGATTACTCGGTTGTTAAGGATGTGGCGGCCTGCTCCTTAGCAACCAGCTATACACAGTGTGTTAAAGTGAAAAATACAAATTAGAATGCAACACTTTTGGTGGGTCTTCATTGAAGTCTATTACACGCAAAACACAATCTGCTGCAGGAAAAAACTCCCTGGTCCTTTCCAAAAACGCATAGAAGTGAACGTGTACCATAGGAACCCATGTTGAATTGACTGCAGTGCATTCCTGCAAAGTGCAAAGCGCACTAAAAAAGCATAGGTGTGAACGTAGGGTGAGACACAAAGGAAGAGGCGTCTCTGGGTATAGATATAGGACAAGTTTGTAATGTAGATAAAATTCACAGGCAACTCACACTACCACAACATCAGAGAACACGTGGCCCCCCACCTCTCAACCCTCTTCCCCCTCCTTGGATGAACCTACGTTCTTTTGGTCCTGTCACTCCTGACAGATACCAAATGAACATTCTGGTCATAATAAAAAATTATGATTAGAAAAAGACGAAACACACCAGTGATAAGAATGAAGAATTGATCACTGCCCTCAACCAGTTTTACAATAGATCATCCAGTACTGCACAGGCCTCACATCCTACTCTTCCTGCCTCAGATTGTCCAGGCAACCCATTAACCACAGTTTCAAGTTGCCCAGAACTCTCTCTTACCACTGCTTTAGTCCCATTTCCCTCCAGCAGCTCCTATGCTATTGACTGGCCTTCTGCTCCCATGGCTATCGCCACTGCCAATACATCATCCAAATCTCTGAAGCATATAGGTCAGGATATCTCACCATCTAGTGGCTCCAAATCAGTCACCTCCATTAGTTGTGCATCACCCCTCATCAGTTCTCCTAATTTTTTAGTGCCCAGTCCACCTCCAGCTTCAGTATCCCAAAAAAGAAAACTCAGGAGAGGCTGTAGAGGGGGACGAACCAAGAAACAATCAAAATGTCCAGAAACACCCAAAACAGTAAAAATCTTTAATCCCTCTACGCATATTTTGTCCTCTGCAGATACTTCCCTCCTCAGTCGCGGCCCTAACTTTGCCCCTATTAACAAACCCAACCCCTTTCTCCTCTTCAAAGATCTAAACAGATATATACGAAATCTCACTTTTTTAAGAGACATTTCCATATTAAACATAAGAAAGAACTCAATAACACCCTCATCGAACCTATCATCAGCTCCCCAGTTGAATCCACACTTGACCAAATCGAATCCAACTCTGAACTTTATGATTGTGGCAATCTTGATACCTTTGGGTGACAAATCATTAAGATTCCTCACATGACATTTAGCCACTTCTCCCCCTATTATTCATTCTTCTTTAAAACCCAAATCCATTTTCTTTCCGACACATTCCAAAGGTCCGTACTTGGAAAGTTTCTATAGAGTGGTCTATGCGGATCTGGTTAAACTCTGCAATTCCACTTCCACACCCACACCCAATAATCTCTTGCCTTCAGAAACCAAAGCTCTTGACCAA
The DNA here is from genome assembly GCF_042186555.1 of Aquarana catesbeiana. NCBI lineage: Eukaryota > Metazoa > Chordata > Amphibia > Anura > Ranidae > Aquarana > Aquarana catesbeiana. Next base: position 55,302,466 of record NC_133333.1, on the reverse strand, counting down.
CTAATACATGCAACAAGATCTTGTGATAAAGTCTGCAGACAAAGGAGGAGCAATTGTACTCCAGAACAAAACTGATTATGTAGAAGACGCGATTAGATTGCTTTCAGATAACGCAACATATATTAAGCTCAACAAAGACCCCATGGCCGATTTTGCCAAAGAAGCCAACACTTTAATTTACACTGCCTTCCAGGAAGGCATAATCACCAAAACTGAGAGTTCCTTCCTACAAAAGGCATTCTATCAAACACCCTAGTTTTACCATCTACAAAAGATACCAAAAAATTTACAACATCCCCTCGGTAGATCAATTTTAGCTATGGACAGTGTCACCTCAGGTTTCAGACTATATATAGACCAATTTTTACAACCATTAGTACTCCAATTACAGTCCTATATCCATGACGGAACACATCTACTGGAACTGTTGTCCCCCTACAAATGGAAACCAACGTATGTCTGGCTTTCACATGATATCAGCTCTCTCTATACCTCAATCCCCCACAGTTTTGGCCTAATGGCCTTGGAAAAATACGGATCCATGCATTAACCCTCGCCAAGCCACATTTATTGTAGAAGCCTCTAAATTTTGTCTTATGCATAACTACTTTACTTTCAGCGGAGATTTTTATTTACAACAACAAGTCACTGCTATGGGAGCCAATTTTGCTTCATATGCTAATCTGGCAATGGGTTTTTGGGAAAATCAACACATTTACAAAAACAATCCCTTTTCAGCAAATATTGTTTTCTTCGGGAGGTACATAGATGATCTCATCATCATCTGGGATGGTACTCCCAATCTTATCACTTCATTTGTTCAACACTGTAACGACAACACATATGGGCTGTCATTTACATTTGTAACTAGCCTGAATACAATGGCTTTCCTGGACCTAGAATTAGGACATGATGGCCAGACCATCTATGCCAAGAATTATGTAAAACCTACGGCTGGCAAATCTTACCTACACTACAAGAGCTGCCATTATTCAAAATGGATCCAAAACAATCCCAAAAGGCCAATTCTGTCATCTTAGACAGAACTGCACTAGAGACACTGATTATGTTGAACTTTGTACCAACCTAAAGTACCAACCTAAAGAGGAAATTTCTTGATAAACAGTACCCTGAAAGCCTGATGGAAGAAGCATAAAAATTCTACCTTCAAGGAAACCCTCCAAAAAACAGCCAACCCCCAAAAGACTGCTCCACCAGGTTCATAACCACTTTTCATTCCAAATACAAAAAGATGGAAAGGATATTGTCAAACCATTGGGATATTCTATAGCAGGACCCACATCTAAAAACCATTCTCCCCCCACATCCAAGAGTCACATACCATAGAGCTCCAAATTTAAAGAATACAATTGCCCCAAGCAAACTCAAATTAACCACTATTTCACCATCTGTACCCATTTAATCATCATAGTGCGCATGTATCAATGCCGTAAAGCACTATGTAAGACCTGTAAATTTGTACAGCATGGTCAAAAATCATTTAGTACAAAAGGAAAAACCCACTTACTAAAAGAGTTTTACAACTGCTCATCTGATTATGTCGTCTATGACCTCACTTGCCCCTGTGGGTTAATCTACGTGGGACGAACAATTCAAGCCCTCAGGCAAAGATTCAGTGAACACAGACGGTTCATTGAGGATGGCACAGACACGGTGTCCCAAGACATTTTGCAGAAGCCCACCATAAATCCACCGTGGGACTCAAAGTATGGGTCATTGAACAGATCTCCAGATCCCTCTCTGCAGCCAGAGAGGGATCTGGAAAAAAAAACTGTGTGCCAGAGAGACCTATTGGATATACAGTTTAGATGCCCTCTCACCAGGAGGTATCACCAAAAGTATAGAATTAGCCACCATCCTTTAATTTTACATATTTATATAATCACATCCATTTTAAATTTCATTGTTTTGTTTAGATCCATTTATAGTCTTAAATACCTTTTCCGTACCTTAGGCCCACACTATATTATATTACACTATATTTTGCTATCTATCCTATCTAATCATACTGTATCTATACATTTTTCAGGTTGGTGCTCCCTCCTTTCTCTTATGGGTGTGGCGGGTACTCGTAAGTATGGTCACACTCTGTCACGTACCTGGTAGGAGTCTGAAATGACGAGGTCAGCCTCTCTTGTATCTCCAATCCAAGCCCCACTGGAGATGGAACAGATGGTGGCAAGGATCAGGAGGAACACAAGTGCCTGTGAATGCTGCGTGCAGAACTTGCCGGAAGTGTTGCAGACTGGGAAGTGCAGGGAGGGTTTCTGGTGAAGAGCTGGAACTAGCACAGCTGAGAGGATGGACGGCCAGCACAGGTACTCGGAAACAGTGTGGACCAAACAGGAGACAGGAGCGAGGAGCACAGGTACTCGGAAACATCCGCAGGGCTTCTAGTTCAGGCTCAGAGAGAGGATAAATTCGCCCAAATGGGATCTCGGCCCCTGGTAAAAGTTCAATAGGACAATCATATGTTCTATGGGGAGGAAGAGTGTCCGCTCCTTTCTTGTTAAATACATCCAGATACTCGTGGTAGGCAGCAGGACCCGAGAATGGTTAGATCGATCAGGTCTTCCAGGGATGCTGGAACTCCCACTCTGGCAAGCTCATCCTTTAAGGTGTCAGACAGTCCTAGTCGAAACTGGTGGTGAAGTGCGGAATGATTCCATTGGGTATCTGCACTCCATACACGGAAGTCAGTTACATATTCCTCAGCAGGCCTTGGACCTTGCTGTAATTTGCCAAACATGAATTCGGCAGTCTGCTGGTAGAAGGGGTCTGCATAAAGCTGAGCCATGGCTGAGAAGAAAGAATCCGTAGTTGTCAGGACAGGGTCATGTTGTTCCCAGAGATGATGAGCCCAGGAAAGTGGTTCATCCAATAGTAACGTAATGATAAACCCCACCTTGATGTTTTCAGACGTGAAGGTCCGGGGTAACAGGGAGAAATATCGTTCGCAGGAATTCCGGAATGTGCGAAACTTCATGCGATTTCCGGAGAATCGCTCAGGCATAGGCACCCTGGGTTCAGGAGCGGAAGCAACCTCATGGAACAAGCCGGGCTCTGTTTGGGAATATGAATCAGAGACCAAAAGCGTAGCACAGGCCAATGCGACATTCTCATCGTGGGGAAATCACTCTTCCATGCGACTCAGATTTTCTTGTAACTTCTGCACAATATTGGATAGCACAGAAATAGATCTGTAAATGTCCTCTGGTGGAGAGGCCTCCCTTTCAGACTCCATTTGTGGCTGCTTGATACTGTCATGTACCTGGTAGGAGTCTGAAATGAAGAGGTCAGTCTCTCTTGTATCTCCAATCCAAGCCCCACTGGAGATGGAACAGATGGTGGCAAGGATCAGGAGGAACACGAGTGCCTGTGAATGCTGCGTGCAGAACTTGCCGGAAGTGTTGCAGACTGGGAAGTGCAGGCAGGGTTTCTGGTGAAGAACTGGAACCAGCACAGCTGAGAGGATGGACGGCCAGCACAGGTACACGGAAACAGTGTGGAGCCAAACAGGGGACAGGAGCGAGGAGCACAGGTACTCGGAAACAGCGTGGAGCCAAACAGGAGACAGGAGCGAGGTCATCAGGTAAGCCGGGTTCAGTAACGGGCAGGCAGCGAGGTACCAAGGTATAAACAGGAGCAAGGTCAAACAGGAAGCCAGGATCATGAACCAATAATCAGAGTAATCAGAGTCCAGAAACAGGGTCAGGAAGGCCAGGGTTTCAGCAACAGGAAGTCAAGTCAAACAAACAGGGTTTCAGAATCTCAGGACACAGCTGAAGATCAAGCAGCACCTGTCAGAAATCAGAGCAACCCTTAAATAGGCTGTCAGGTGCCAATTGTGGTCAGATGTGTGTTCCTGCGCAAGGAAATCTGCCGATGCCCGTGAATGCGCACATGCGCACGTGTGCGTGCCGGGCGCATCCTGACAGTTCTCTTACACACTCTCAGTTCCCTACCCCCCCTTTTTTCCACCCCCTCCCCCTCCCCTTTATCCCAAACAAAACCCCTCCCCCTTTTTTCTTCATCTAGCATCACTTCTTGTAGATTTTTTACCCTGATATCAGATACACTACTCTCATTATAGGGGGTATTCTGCACATGTTGTTATTCCACACATGCAGTATGTTGCATTTCCATGACCATTCCTTATAATCTCACAGCCTTATTACCCCTCTTTTATTTTATTTTATTTTAGTTTAGTTTATTTTAGTTTACTTAATTTTATTTTATTTTATATTATGATATCCCATCCATTCCTAGTCCTTGATAAATGTAAAAATTGGAACTACTTATCATTCCTTACCACCATTCATGTAGATAACTTCATAAAGTGGCCCCCTAATAATACACCCTATAATGTATCATTTATATTTATATACTTAATATATAGTTACATAAATTTGTCACTAAATCATTCATCCCATCTGTTGATCGATACGTATAGTATCTCATATATTCACTTTATACACTACCATTCGTAACTTAGTTATTCTTCCATGATCATCCAATCCTGCATATCATAATGTCCCATTACATCCATAAGTGCAGGTCTCACCCACCCTTCCTATGGGTTTGCTTTCCCCTCCCTCATGTTATTGTTGTTTTACAATGTTTTTTAATGTTCATTGTTGTCATGTATTTTAATTAATTTTATTTCACTATATATCTGTGATTGTTTACCAATGTCCCCCAGTAACTGTTAATTACGTTTTTATTGCCCAAATAACGGATCTAGCCATGCATTTATATTTATCTGCTCCTATCCAGGATTACTATTCGATTACGTTACTGCCTAGTGCCTGAATCACCGCTTATGGATGGCCACGATGCACTGACCAATCACTATGCACCCCTCACCTTGGCCAATCCGCTCTACATGTTATATTGCTAGTCTCTGAGTCCCGTTGTGACGGGAGTCACTTTGGGTGGGGGGCTTGTGCAACTCAGCCTACCTTGGAGAGCTCTGGAAACTCCGTGTCCAGCTTCCTCAGGCCCTCTTATGTGTAAATCACCCCGTGTCCATTAGGGGCACAGGGTGGCTGAGAACCCCACTATGATCTGTACTAGTCGGACTCACTGTACAGCCACACTGGAATGTTGTGTGTGTGTGTGTATATATTGTCTTATTCTGTTGTGGACTCTTTGCTCTGATCATTTGGGGTGTGACTGTATTCTATTGTTCTATTGTGGCTGTCTGCCTCAAATATTATGGGACATGTAAGTGTGTTTGCTGTGAGGAAATCTAAGGATGGGGGAAGTCTCTGAGTTATATATCTGTGGTAACATGTGGTTGAATAAAGGAAGTTTGATGTTTTTCACCCTACACTGTGTTATGACTAGTGACTGGGTGGGCTAAAGGGTCTTGGATAGTGCTGGTTCTGGACAAAGGAAGCATTTAAGGCGGACATAGTCCTGTTGAGAACATGGGTTCGTCACACCTGTCATTTAGCTTGATGAAGGAGCGTGACTTCCACGTCACTCGCAGCCTGTACGCTCATGAAACGTGTTGCATTCCAGTGATGTCATCCGTCCTCGCCTGAAACCATCGGCGCCTCAAGCCTTGTTCCGAGCGAATCTCCACCGCGGCCAGCCGGCAACCATCTAGCCATGTCTGCAGCGAGCTGAGAAGGGCCCACTTAGCAGGAACAGACTGACTGCACTGACGATACCCCCTATGTTGGGACTATGCTTATTTTAACCACGCAAATGTGAGTTGCCTGTGAATTTTATCTACATTAAAAACTTGTCCTATACCCAGAGGCACCTCTTCCTTTGTGTCTTTTCAGTGTAATTGGAACATGGTTTCTGTTCCCCCCCCGATGGCAGCCCCAATTGTGGAATACTCCCCTCTTCACCATCACCCCATATGGCCTGTGGACTTTTCTAATTACCATTAGACTGTGGACTTTTATGATGTTATCCTAATTGTGCATATATTACATATGCTTATATAGCACTTAACGTAATACTGTGGGATATTTATTGTTTCTAGTTCTCTGCGCCTTTTACTTGTGTATAGTGAACGTAGGGTGAGGGTGTGCTTTAGTCCACTCCCTGAAGGAGTAGGACTTCTCCCTGAAGCTGACCATTGATTACTGAGGTTGAGGGTCTCTCCCGAAAAGGGGGAAGGAGCCTGAGGGCCACACATCCTCCTTTTCCTAGATGTCAGGGAAAGCTAGAGGATGCACACCCTCCATTCTAGTGAGAAAAAAAAACCCACACAAGAGGTAAAGAGTGACAAACGGTGGAGAATAAATGAATAAATAAGTGGCTGTGCAATGTGCACTGGCCGGTTCTTGAGGCCTACTTTTCTGGTGAACATAGTTTAGTATCCTGGTTCCCCAAGGAATTTGCATGGCAGAATCTATTTCCTTGTCAGGGAGCATGTAATCAGGCAGGGAACACGTAAGGCCTTCCAGTCAGTGAAAAAGTCTGCAGTCATACCAGAGTAAAACTATGCCCTTGAGTGATATACAGAGTGGTCCGGTTAGAATAGACAGTTCTAATAGATGTGTTGGAAGGTGCAGTTGCCATTCTGGTATGGTAAGGGGAAAGTTATAAGCAGGTGCTAGCTTCCATTTCAGAGTAATCCCTTCTCTTGTGATGTGATGGGTGGAGTTAGTAACTGTATAAATGGCAGCTGTGGTAAGGGCCCAGTGTAGTCAAGGTATGGGAACAGGACACACTAGAGCTGCAAAGATGTAAACCTGTACTGAGCTCATCTAAAGAGGACTGTGCAGGGCTGAATTTCCAGAAGTGGTACAGATCATGTGAGGACAGCTGTAGTCACTTTGTCTACCCCTGATCTTCTTCTACAGGTCCTTTAGTGGGGTGTGTAAGGCCTTTGGGACATGGATAGAGTCTTCATGTGTGAGTAATGGTGGAGGCATGGGAATAAGATTGTCATCTGGGAGCAAGTCCGTCTGGGCAGAGCTGAGGGAGGGACTTTGGGAAGAGAATGGTGTACTAAGGAAAAGAACCTTGATCCCCTCTGACCCTCAGCTGTGGGTCCCATGACTTGGTGATGGAAGCCTAATGCTGTGGACTTAGTATACATGGGGAAGGGGTCCTAAATCTGTGCTGCTCCCAAGGAGAGAATTTGCTGAACTAAAAGATGTGTATTTGTGCTCTGCGCTGAACTGACCGCTACAGAATATTAAGCTTGCACATGTGGTATTGTGCACTGTAGATTCTGATAGTATGACAAATGTGATGTTATAGGAAGCTTTGTGAAGATTTGAAGTTGCATGTAACATGCTGGAAATGTGAACATTCCTTTATTCTTAAATATTAAGGCTTCTTAGCCAGGAATGTTGTGAGTGGGTCTATGGTCTGGAGTGTGACACAATATGGTGGAGAGAGTGGGTGGTTGCACTATCCAAATAGGAGCAGCCTGGAGACTGTACAATTTGGTGCCAACATCTAGCCAATTGTAAGCCCCCTCACAGGAGGGTAGCTTCACACGTTGCCTTGAGTAACTGGAACTGTGTACCAAAGACAGAATATAAAACAAAGTTAAAGTTGGAGGTTTAGCAAAGTAGGAAAGAAAGAATTCAAGTGGGCTCATTAACAAAGTCAGTCTGAGAACTTGTAAGTAATCAGCGTGTGGAATAAACTAATATTTTAAGGGAAGCCCAAGCCTGCACAGCCATGCTCCTCTATGTGAACTGCACTTGTAAGGGCATAAATTAAGTGCTGGCATGTATACCAAAACAAAGGGTAAGGACCTGGACATTAGAGGGACCCAAAGAATACAATATTAAGGAAAGCAGAAGAAGCAATTGAGAGTATGCATCCAGTTCCAGGATGATGAAGGAATTGATACTATTGAATGGCCCCCACGCTCGCCTGACCTAAATCCAATAGAACACCACTGGGACATTATGTTTCAGTCCATCTGACGCCACCAAGTTGCACCTCAGTCTGTTCAGAAGCTCAGTGATACCCTGGTCCAGATCTGGGAGGAAATACCCCAGGACACATCTATTGTCTCATTAGGAGCATCCCCCTCACATTGTCAGGCATGCATACAAGCACATGGGAGCAATACAAACTACTGAGTACCATTTTGAGTTGCTGCAATGAAAGTTCAGCAAAATGGATTAGCCTGCTGCATAATTTTTTCACTTTTGTTTTTCGAGGTGTCTTTGAATTTTGCCCTCTGTAGGTTGATCATTTTCATTTCCATCAAATGATGTGGCATCCTTTTGTTGCTAACACATTACCCAGTCCATATCAATATAGCTATCCAGCGTGATATTTTTCCCCATTGAGATCTGATGTGTTTTCAAAGTGTTCCTTTAATTTTTTTGAGCAGTGTATACATGGTTCCAGTAGATTAATTCTCATGAATTCTACTGTTACAAACTCTCCTTAGACCCCATTCACACAGGGGCAACACGACTTGCCGGTCGCCTCAGCGAGGCGACCTGCAAACGAATGGCCGGGCGACTTGCAAAACGACTTCTGCATAGAAGTCTATGCAAGTCGCCCCAAGTCGCCCCCGAAGTCGTACAGGAACCTTTTTCTAAGTCGGAGCGACTTGCGTCGCTCCCCTTAGAACGGCTCCATAGTACAGAACGGGAGGCGACTTGTCAGGCGACTAGGTCGCCTGACAAGTCGTCCCTGTGTGAATGGGGTCCAAAGGTTCTTTTTCTTTATTTGGATAGCCTCTGCCTACTTTGTAAAATGATTTGTTTTCTGCCCTATCAATCTTACTGCCTGAGCTTTTTATACAAGCTGTATCTAAGTAACCCAACCACCAACAGTAGTGCAGCCTAAAAGCCCAGTTCTATCCTTGACATATAAAAAAACGAATTTGATCCACACAGCTCCAAAAAATAAAAAATGAGCTCTGGGTGCTAGTCTCACTGATTTCAAAAGGGAGCAGGACCTGTGATTTTATTACAGTGGCGGCTGATGCTCACAATTTTTTGGGGGGGGCGCAATCAAACTAAAAAATACTGAAACACCCCCCCCCCATAAATTGCAGCCTCACTGTGCCCATCAAATGCAGCCATTGTGCCCATCATATGCAGCTACTTGTGCCCATCAAATGCAGCCACTTGTGCCCATCATATGCATCCACTTGTGCCCATCAAATGCAGCCACTTGTGCCCATCATATGCAGCCACTTGTGCCCATCAAATGCAGCCACTTGTGCCCATCATATGCAGCCATTTTGCCCATCAAATGCAGCCATGTGTGCCCATCAATTGAAGCCATTGTGCCCATTAAACGCAGCCACTGAAAAATACTGACCCCCCCCCATCAATTGCAGCCTCACTGTGCCAATCAAATGCAGCCATTGTGCCCATCAAATGCAGCCACTGTGCCCATCATATGCAGCCATTGTGCTCATCATATGCAGCCACGTGTGCCTATCATATGCAGCCACTGTGGCCATCATATGCAGCTACTGTGTCCATCATATGCAGCCACTTGTGCCCATCATATGCACCCACCTGTGCCTATCATATGCAGCCACTTGTGCCCATCATATGAATCCAGTGTGCCCATCAAACGCAGACACTGTGCCCATCAAATACAGCCACTTGGGCCCATCAAATGAAGATACTTGCGCCCATCATATGCAGCCACGTGTGCCTATCATATGCAGCCACCTCTGCCCATCAAATGCAGCCACTTGTGCCCCTAATATGCAGCCACTGTGCCCATCATTTGCAGCCACTTGTGCCCATCATATGCAGCCATTGTGCCCATGAAATGAAGTCGCTGTGCCCATCAAATGCAGCACTTGTGCCCATCATATGCAGCCACTTGTGCCCATCAAGTGCAGCCACTCGAGCCCATTATATGCAGCCACCTCTGCCCATCATATGCAGCCACCTGTGCCCATCATATGCAGCCACCTCTGCCCATCAAATGCAGCCACTTGTGCCCATCATATGCAGCCGCTTGTGCCCATTATATGCAGCCACTTGCCCATCAAATGCAACCCACAGTGCACGGGCCGCCAATGTTTCATTAAGTGCTGCTGAAGACACCTGATATATAATGCTATCATTTTTTTATTTAGCTCGTACTGATCAGGCAGGGCCTTGTAATACAAAGTTGTTGATAAATATAATGGCCATTCGTACAATCAGATTTTAACACTTGTGGTCAGCTTAGGATCTCCAAACTAGACAGACTGCAGATGTGCCCTGATCTGGTGGAGCGAGCTGTAGAGGCCCGACAGGCCACGGACGGACCACTGATAGAGCCAACAAGGGAGACCACCCACGGTTATCTATACATGCCTATCACTCCTGCAGGGGTAACAGAAGTTGGTGAGTGGGGACCCATAAGGGGGAACACACAAGTCACCTGAACTGCTGAGCACAAGAGTCACCAGATTGTTTTGATCGTTTTGAACATTTGGCTATTTTGAAGTTTCACCAATTTCATTATAACACTACTTTTGGGACTTTATAACATTTGAATTTTTTTTGACACATATCTTTTTGAAAATTTTTTTTCTGATGAACTCTTGATGATTTTGGGAACCATTTATGGTTCATTACACTAATGGTTTATAATTTGGATGCTCATGATTAGCTTATTTGGCCACGTTATATCCATATACTATTTTTGATCTGGTTTGGTCACACTCTATATATCATATGTGGTTATTATGATTGTTTTATTTGCTTACATAATATTCTAGCATTTACCTATTTATTATTTGAGCACTGTTACATGGAGGGCGCACACTTTTGTACTATCAGGGAGAGGAATTTTCCTCCTTTTTTTTCTGGGTAGTGCCATCTACCTTACCATTTACTGATAACCTTATTAGGGTAGCGCCACACACCCCACTTTTTCATCATTATCCTTTATAAGTTTCCTTTGGGAACTGATTAGGGGAGGCTGCAACCCGTTAGTATCCTGAGCGCGGAGTATACCATAATTTAGACTGCAGATGTGTACCCTTTATTCCTTATTTCAGAAATCATATTTTAAACTGTTTTACATGTGTTGACAATAAAGTGTAGCACCCTGCCCTAAGCTGGATACATTTTATTTTTTGGCTCTGCTGTATCCAGGTGAGCAGCAATTTATTTTCAAGGCCTGGTCAGGTTTCTCTAAGCCTGGTGGTGGATTGCTCTTGCCTTCCTCTGGAAGTAGCTTCCAGAAATAGAGTAGGTGTGTCAGCTACTGAGTTATGAATATCTACCTGACCTCAACCAATCCCTGGGAGGTAGGTCTAGAAGGTTTGGCTAGGGAGAAGATAAATGTCTTTTCAGAGCTCTCTTTTTCCCCTGGGAGGCAGTCTGTGTTACTGAAAAACTGTTGTTTTTAGGCCTGATTGGCTGAGGACCTGGAGAAACGTGAATTTAAAGACATTTGTTGGAGGATGCTACCTCTTTCACTGAAGAGTGTTGCAGGGAAGCTGGTTGGAAGCTGCCTCTGGACATTGTGAATAGAACCTAGAGCTCCTGGAGTGCATGTGCTTTGACAGATAGACAACAGAGGTTGCTACAAAGACTGTGACTGATTATACAGAGTCTCAGATTAGTTAGCTGTCTCCTCTACTTTCAGCAATACTTAAAAGGAAGCTCCATCCAAAAAAGGGGAAGCTACAATTGTCTGCCCTCTCCCCCCCCTCCGCTGCCACATATGGCACATTTTGGGGGGGGAGTGAATACCTGGTTTTGACCAGCGAGCTGAGCTGGAAGTTAGGAAGTTATCCCCTCTCTCCTTCCCCCGAAACCAGCCTATTCACAAAGCGCAGCGCGCTTCGCGCATGCACAGTAGGATACTGGCTGTGAATCTGCAAGGCTTCATTGCCAGTTTCCCTTAGTCAAGATGGCAGCACCTGACAGCCGATTGAAAAATCAGCTCGGGTGAGGACATCGCTGGATTCCTAGACAGGTAAGTGCCCTAATATTAAACGTCAGCAGCCACAGTATTTGTAGCTTCTGACTTTTATTAATTTATTTTTTTTGGGGGGGGGGGATTGAACTCCTCTTTAAGGCTGCTACTGAAGGACTTTGCTTGAGAATATGTTCTCTAATACTTATGTGTGTTATAGAGTATCCTGTACCCTCATCCCTCTACCTGATTGTGTTCAAGCTCTGCAATAAACCACATCCTCTAGACTGAGCCTGAAGTTTCTAGGTGTGCTCTGGAGCTGGTATCTGGGCTGGCAGCCTTTGAACAGGTGCGGTAGACCTGGGATATTTTCATATATTAAAATTTGATTTTACAAAAACTTAACACATTTTATTTGAGTGATGAGAGCACAGAGCCATATGAACAATTTTTAATATGTAAACATTTTAGATTGTTGAGTGCTTGTGGTTATATCTTCTGCAAAAGAGTTTTTTTAAAAGCATTACATTTTGCATTAGCTTTATAAAACTACAATTCATTTGCTCACAAAAATAAAAAATAAATGAAACCAGCGAAATTTCAGTAAAAATGATGACAGTTCAGAAGTGCCAACCCCTCATCATTGTTACTTGTTTAGTCAAGTAAACGTAATCAAATTATATGACTAACGATTTTGGGTCAATAGAGCATGCAAGATCTACAAAAAAGTCTAATTTTCCCAAATCAATTCACCAATCTCTTACTACTGGAACCCATCTGAATCCTTGGTAATAAGACCTTTGTTCTTTCAACATCCATGTATTTTGTTCAGCAAATTAAAGCTGAAGCAAGGTCAATACAATGCGCTTTCTATCTAATCTAAGTGTATCTTTGTAAATACCAGGTAAATGCAGTTACATCAAAAACAGAACATTGCCTGGATAAATATTCCTTGTAATCCTAAAATGAGAGTAAATGACAAAACAGACCAGAAGGACACGTATTAATTATAACCTTTAACCTTTTAATGTACTGTACTACAAACACTCTGGATATTGTAGATGGACCTTCTGTATCAGCAATGGTAAATTTGATCTCCATGAAAGCATGGAATTCAAAGTATTACTGGGTTTATTTATTATTACAGGTATTTACTGTATATTGCAATTGAAGCAGAGATTTACATATTGTACATTCACATGGTGCATAGCAAATACTGTATAGCAACAAGATATGGGTTGAAGTGTATCTAGAAAACTGTTTTTGCCTAGTAGAGTGGTGAAAGGTTTTTATATCCGACAGGTTTCACTGCTATCTTTATCCTTTTAAGAGATTTAAGCTTGCCATAAATGGAATCGGCCAAATTTCGATCCATGTGTGGCCGCCCCTGTTTGACAGTAGTTGATCATTAGATTGACTTCTGTTGAATGAGAATGTTGAACCATTTTTCGTGATCAGTGGCTGCAGCTGCTGATCAGTGTATTCTGATATCGGAGAATCCCTCTGTCAGAATTCCCCTGACTCGTGTGGATAGAGGAATCAGTTCATCTATCGGAGAATCCCTCTGTCAAAATTCACCTCACTCGTGTGGATAGAGAAATCAGTTCATCTATGGACAGCTTTACTCTCTCTATTTGTCTTGGTAACTACCCCCACTGGGACTTACACTTAGGGAAAATCAAAAATTTTGATTTGCTGGCAGAACAGGAACAGCAAGGAAATCCTCAAACTGGGACACTTGTTCTGGTGAAAGCTGTCTAAGAGGGCATTTTCCTAGCTCTGGAGAGATTTCTTCTAATAACCTGTTGTGTCTACAGGATAGAAAGTGAACAGAATACTTCCCAATGGGACAGAAATCATGAAATGCAACCTAACAGGGTTTTAACTATTTTCTTCCATATCCAAACTAAAAAAAATGTTAATCTCTAGATTTTATTAAAATAAATGAATAAATACAATTCCCGATTTCTTACCTCTTAAATTTTAGTCACATGACTGACCAGGTCCCAGGTCTTCCTGCTTCTGGTCTGTAAAGTGTGATGGTCCTTCTTTGCAGATTGGTAATTAGGACGCTTAACATTTGCTCTCAGTAGAGTCTACTACAGTGGTCTTCACTAGGTCCTGAATATTTCAAGTGGTGGTACAACTAGATGGGCAGCAACAAGACCAGTCAGCAGGCCTGGATTGCAAGTTCCAAATTATCACACTTCACTACCAGAAGAGGTGCTGGGGATCTGGCAGTGGATTCAGATAAGTACAATAAGGCCTTACCATTTTTTAAATATTGAATGGCTAGGATTGGTTGGGTGGGTATAAAGGATAGGATTTTTTTTTCCACAAACATGGACCATAAGATTTGTGTCACTTCTAATTAAGGGTTATCAGTTTTATTTCAGGCAAAGTTATACAAGTAGAAGGCTAGAATAAAGCAATGAAGATAATTATATGTTGCATCGAAAATGGAAGCAGCAGACTCACTCCCCTTGTTCCCACCAGGGCCATTTTTTTTATGGGTGGAGTTCAGCTGTCCTAAATTGCAAAAGTGACACAAGATGGTGCCCTTTCCACCTGCTCAGTAAGGATGGCTACAGAATCTCACCGTGGCAAAATTTGGGTGAGGCTTTTATTGAGCTGAATATTGGCTGTTGCTTAAAGAAACACAGAGTGAAGGGGTTCTGTAGTAGTAAGTGACGCAAAAGTTTAGTAGTAGGAGACACAGGGTTCAGGGGTTAGTAGTACGTGATGCAAAGTTTAAGGGTCAGAAGTAGATGAACTGGGTTCAGTAGTAAGTGACGCAGAGTTCAGGGATCAGTAGTAGATAATGCAGGGCTCAGGATAATATAAGGCAACACTGTAAGGTTGGGAGCTACCACTGTCTACCTGTGTGATTTGGGTCAGGGAAGCCTGCCCTAAGCAGTCAGACAAACATGTGGGACACTGCGACTGAGTCAGAATCAGTGGGTAGGCACTAGTAGGTAGTGAGAGGAAAAGCTAAAGTCACTTAGGCTACTTTCACAGTTCTTGTGTACTTTTCTGCATTGCACAGAAATGCACTGCCCTTTTTGCAGATGAGTAGTGGTGCTATCAATTCTTATTAATTCTTAATGGCACCCCCATGTAACTGTGAACACATGTGAGGTGGGGCTGCTGTATGTGACAGAGAGTGCGGGGAACACACAGCAATTGAAATGAAAGCTGTTCCAGTGATGTTCCTCGCCGCTCTGATCATCCGGCCAGCAATCCTCTTCCTCTCCTCTCTTCCCCTGCACAGGTAGGCTGCATGGTGGGCACAGGCATGTTACATTGGTGAGCACAGGCATGCTACATTGGTGAGCACAGGCATGCTGCATTGGTGGGCACAGGTAGGCTGCATGGTGGACGAAAGCATGCTGCATTGGTGGGCACAGGCATGCTGCATTGGTGGGCACAGGCATGCTGCATCGGTGTGTGCAGGCATGCTGGCCTGCCATGGCTGCTTGCTCAGATAAGGGCCTGGTAAAAGACTCTGGTCCGGCCGCACCTAGAGTATGCTGTCCAGTTCTGGGCACCAATCCTCAGGAAGGATGTCCTGGAAATAGAGCGAGTACAAAGAAGGGCAACAAAGCTAATAAAGGGTCTGGAGCAGGGTTTCTCAACTCCAGTCCTCAAGGCGCCCCAACAGGTCATGTTTTCAGGCTTTCCATTAGTTTGCACAGGTGATTTGATCAGTTTCACTGCCTTAGTAATTACCACAGCTGTTTCATCTGAGGGAAATCCTGAAAACATGACCTGTTGGGGCGCCTTGAGGACTGGAGTTGAGAAACACTGGTCTGGAGGATATTAGTTATGAGGAAAGGTTGCGAGCACTGAACTTATTCTCTCTGGAGAAGAGACGCTTGAGGGGGGATATGATTTCAATATACAAATACCATACTGGTGACTCCACAATAGGGATAAAACTTTTTCGCAGAAGGGAGTTTAACAAGACACATGGCCACTCATTAAAATTATAAGAAAAGAGGTTTAACCTTAAACTCGTAGAGGGTTCTTTACTGTAAGAGCAGCTAGGATATGGAATTCCCTTCCACAGGCGGTGGTCTCAGCAGGGGGGGATTGATAGTTTCAAGAAACTATTAGATAAGCACCTGAACGACCGCAACATACAGGGATATACAATGTAATACTGACATATAATCACACACATAGGTTGGACTTGATGGGCTTGTGTCTTTTTTCAACCTCACCAACTATGTAACTATGTAACCACAATGTATGGATTTTGGGGTGGCCCCCATGCCATTTTCTTTTACATTTTAGTGCGGGGTTCCCCTTAAAAGCCATACCAAGCCTGAAGGGCCTGGTATGGATTTTGGGGGGACCCCACACCATTTTTTTTACATTTTTGTGCGGGTTCCCCTTAACCACTTCAATACACTGTGTTATATATACTACACTGCCTGCACTGACTGAATATAGAGTCTAATGTGATAGTTTCCCACAAAAAGGGCTCACATGTTGTTAGGACACTGGCATCCTAGCAACCGGTAATGCATCCCTGGCAGACAGCTGAAAGTAAACCAAGAGGCAGGGATGCTGGCAGACATCATCATCCACATATGGCCATGACCATATTTGGGTTATTGCATCAGCCAGCACCCTCTGCTTTGACCATAGTTTGGTAATGATATCAAACAACATCTCTGCTTTGAGCATATTTGGTTAAATACATGAACCAACATCGCCACTTTGACCATATTTAGGTAATGACAACAGCCATCAACCCAACCCCTTTGCTTACTTTCAGCTGACAGGCAGGGGTGGGGCAGGGGATGAGTCAAAGGTTGCTATAAAGGGGATAAACACACACTAAGGAAATTAGGATGAAGTTTTCGTGATAGGGACTCTCCAGCTTCAGTGCACTGATCGAGACAAATACATGAATCTGTCGTCCACACCAACGTTTGTCATGTAGAGAATTTATAAAATTCTATCAAAGCATCTACTATGCTAATATTAATACTAATATTTTTCATGAATTCCCCAGATTATATGCACTTGGTGTCATAGGTAATGAACAGTTACTTACTTAGTTAGGCCCATATCTGAAATATGAAAACTGCTATGGCTCCTAAAAGTTATGGATGCTAGACTGGTTAAAGGGAACCTGTCCTCTTCCCTTGAATGGGCTCTTCTGAAAGCCCACCCCCAGCCACCCACCTACTCTGTTCATCTGCGGGAGCCTTGGTCTAAACCTTGTGTAAACTCCATGTTGGTCAATGTCAGAACTTACATACTCCCTTGGCATTTAGGCTGACCATAGATGAGTCAGTTTTTGTGGTTTAACTGACCTGATTCATTCCCCCATCCACACATTCAAGGAGGAAAGGGGACGCGCCAATCACCGACCCCCCCCCCGCTGTGTCTTTGTACTCTGATAGCAGAATACACTGATCAGCACTGCAATCTATAGCCTGCAGTGCTGATGGAGCAAACAGGGAGGTTGAAAAGAAGTCGATTAGCTGATCGACTTCTTTACAACCACAGTGGCCATACATGGATCGAAATTCGGTTGGGGGTGGCAAAAATGCAGCCCAACCACCTGTTTTTACAGGCCCCCAAAAACAAGTGTAAACTAGGCCCAAGGGCTATTTTTTTTCTCCAACCTTGACTTAAGTAGGATATACACCCACCTGTATAGAAGGATTGATGGGCTAAGTGGGTACCTCATCCCTAGATTATAGAAGATTTTCATAGAACAGTTCGATCGGACTTTACCGGTAATTATAAATATTATCTTTATTACAAAAATTACTGTATTTATCGGCGTATAACACACACTTTTTTCCCCTGAAAATAGAGGGTAAACCCTGCCTGCGTGTTATACGCCGACATTATTATTTTTTTGCCTAACAAGGGGGGGCCGGGGATCGGGTGGTCCGCCTCGGGTGCCAACCATCGGGGGGTGTCAGGCCGGCTGCCCCGCCTCTCCTGGTCCTGGGACAGCGCTGCCATACTTTAAAGTTAATAAAACATTGAGCGACATAGTGGTGTAGTGGATAGCACTTTCACCTAACAGTAAGAAGGGTTGCTGGCTCGAATCCCAACCATGACACTACCTGCCTGGAGTTTGCATGTTCTCTTTGTGCCTGCGTGGGTTTCCTCCGGGTACTCCGGTTTCCTCCCACACTCCAAACACATGCTGGAAGGCTAATTGGATCCAGTCTAAATTGTCCCTAGTATGTATGAATGTGAGTTATGGACCTTAGAGTGTAAGCTCCTTGAGGGTAGGGACTGATGTGAATGTACAATGTATATGTAAAGCGCTGCGTAAATTGATGGCGCTATATAAGTACCTGAAATAAATAAATTAATAAAAACATTACTGACAGCCCTTTCTTATACAACGTTCCTCCTGTATCACTCTCAATGTAAATGGAAGCCTGTAATACCTCAAGTAACGAAAAAAGTCCCAGAAACCTCAGATGGAAATCTTGCTATGTTATAACTTTAAACACCCCACACTGAAGTCTGTGCATCACACTCCCCTTTGGGTTTCACACTCACCAGAGAGTTGTATATATCAGGCATGGATTGATAAACCACAGATCTCCTCAGCAACAAGGGAGGTGTTACAGCATATCCACCGGTTCTCAGAGCAGAGAAAAAGAGACTCCAATAGTGCAATTCTGTTTTCTCTCTTTCATTTATTAAGTAAAAGTTTTTCCATACAGCTTCATCGGTCAAAACATTCAAAAAACGTCCTAGGCAAATAGACGGGCATTCCTCGCAACCCAGAGAAGGAGCGACCCACACTATATTGGAAGCAGCGTCCACTGCTTGCTTCCTGGTTTGTCTTCTTCCTGGTCATGGAACACACTTGTCACGTCTGGTCGTCATGAGTTGATGTCCTGGCTAGTTTCGTCGTTACGACTTCCTCCGAGAATGATTTACAATGTGAGTCACAAAGGAGGAGCGGTGTATGAGAAGGGGCTGACAGTGATGTTTTCTCAACTTTAGAGTATGCTGGCAGCATTTTCCCAGGAGACCGGGGGTCTCCTGGGAGTGCAGGGGGGCGTTATAATGAAAGGAGTCTGTGTACAGTGCAGGGAAAGGGGTCTGTGTAATTTGCTGTGCAGGGTGTCCGTGTGCTGTGCAGGGGGTCCGTGTACTGTGCAGGGGGTCTGTGTGCTGTGCAGGGAGTCTGTGTACTGTGCAGGGGGTCCGTGTACTGTGCAGGGGACTGTGGAAAGTTTTTTCCTGAAACCTCCCTCTTAAAATTAGGGTGCGTATTATACACCTCTGCCTGTTATACGCCGATAAATACGGTATTTAAAAAAAATCTTTACACATTTACAAATAAAACCAAAGGGATTGCCTTGGATCAAGATGATATTTAAACAATATGTCTCTATATCTAAGTCAGGAGGTCGACGCGTTTCACATCTTTGCTTCCTCGGGACCTTAATTCTTTTGACTGTAAATAGAGATGCTAATCAAACAAGAACATAGTTATTAATCATATCTATATCATATTTTTGTCAGGTAAAAATGCAACATACATATCTTTTCCTATACCAGCTCATGTGTACAAAGGTAAATATGCATGGAAGACCACTTACAATTGAGAATAGCCTTCTGAAAGGTGGTGTGCCAGGTGTCATCAAGGAGCAAACCACTAATTTATGTTGTATAATCAGAAAGATATATATATATATATATATATATATATATATATACCTGTGTTAGAACAATGCCTCAGCATAGGACAATATGTACTAAGATTATAATCCCAAAAGGGGAAAAAGGAAACAGTCACCCTTAACTCAGAATAGCGAGCTATATAGCCAGTGCGTCCACCTACCACCTATGGTGTCAGAAAAAAGGAAAAACAATCAGATTACAATATGCTAAATCAATGACATTGCGATTCTCAGGATCACACATTTACCTCAATGATATTCCAGATGGCAAGCAATAATAATGATTAGTCCCAGGAATCCTGCAATATTTCAAATTGGGAGGTAAGTGTCTGCGAATAAAGATTGCAACATAAGCCACTAATCTTGTTTCCTCAATATACTTTAACAATCGCTTTCTATAAGACCTATTCAATACAGCCCACAGTTATATTTGACACTTACCAGCCACCTTGCATCAAGCCTTCGGGTCCTTATTTCCTTTATGATCCACATAGGCATGCGCACAGGGTGTGCCAGGTGTGCCCAGGCACACCCTGCACACCTTGTGCAGCACAGATTTCCCCTACTGCCCCCCCCCCCCCTTTCCTCCCACATCGCTTCCGGCTTCCCTCCTCTCCTTACCCGAAGGCTGTTACTGTGGAGATATTTTAGGATGAGTGGGGGAAGGGGCCGGTAAGTATGTACTTTACCAGCCTCTTCCCTTTCTGAATGAACATTGTGAGCTATTGGAAATGTGTGTTTGAGCTTTGGGGTGCACACCCTAATGCAACAGGCTGCGCACACCTATGATGATCCACCAGGGTTCTATGGGAAGTACAGTAGACATATTATCATCTCATCTGAAGGACAAGGTTCCCATAGCATACTGTCAAATGTCTGCAGCACTTAACTCTATATGCTTCCACCAAACAACATAGCAACTTCCACCACAACTCCTCTCTGCAGACTGACACAATTTAAACAGATACTGGTGCCAAATTGGCTTCCTAATTGCAGCTAGTATCAGGTGTGGTTAAGGGAATGCCTAGTTTAGCTTCCCCATGTCTTAAAGCAGGTCATGTAGTGAATCCTATTCACCGCAGCTACGCTTGCACAATGCGCAGACACCAACCTCGGCACAGAACACTGAACCGAAAGTAAGTGCATGCGCGATAAAGCAAATCTCACAATCTCGGCCGGCAGCACTAGAGCTCCCATATAGAAGACGACAGAGCGCAACTCCCACTGTAATAGGAGCGCTTCTCCTTATCAAGCAACCACAATGTCTATCTTTCAATTGATATATAGCAGGCCCTGCCATAGTCAATATTATATAACACCTACATATTCTGAGCGCCAACCACAATACGCCAAATTTAAATGTTATAATAGTGATATTTGCTATACAGTTAAAAAATGCCATACATTTCTGGAAAAGGACAAATTGCCTAAAGAAAATTTAGAGAAATTTAATAAAGATCTAATTTATAAGAAGGATATTAAGTTTATTAGAGACAAGATGGCATTTAATGGCAGATAGAACCAGGAAAAATCAGGGAGGATTTAATGGCAGATAGAACCAGGAAAAATCAGGGAGGATTTCAGACTACAAGAAATAGTGAGAGTGATGGCACAGATTCTGACTCAAAGAGCACACATATGACAAACATTCCGATTCAGATGTAGGCACGGACAGTGTGGTTGGTGACGGTCACTTGATGGAGAGCAGATCAATACAAGGGGGGTTGTAGGAACTGACATGTTGACGGGTCCCAATCGGACACTTATTACTCCCTAGAAATCTACACAGACACATATGGGTACTCCACGCAATGTGGGGACTATCCCTAAAAGCACTAAAGAGAAGGGTTTTCAATTGTTTTCCCCAGTTCAGGATCAGCCCAAAAATGTGCCCCCCACAATTTGGATCATTATGCATACAAGAGCAAATAAATGAAAATCAGTTACAAGTCATAAACTCTCCCAGATATAAATTGAAGTCTTGGAACTAGGCCTGAGTTTCTGTCAAACCTCACCGGCAGATACGTTTGAGGTTATAAAAGATCTCAATCTTTTTGCCAGAAGACTAATTTACAAATGCATGTATGATGAAAAAATGAAAACTAAAAAAAAGAACTAATTGAACGTGAACAATGAAAAGGATTTACAGTGAGAAATTTTATGGATTTACTAGATGAGAATGAGATAGCTACGGGGGGCTCTGTGGAGGGGGGTCTTCCTGAAGGCAAGCCGGGATTCTCTACTCAAGAACAGTCCCCTACGAAAAAAAAATCCAACAAATTCCCCCCTCTTAAAACAAATCCCAATATTTGGACATTTTTGACCCAGGTTACATCTGATTTTAAAAAACTTACTTTTGGAGTTCCCTGAGATAACAACCTAACATTTGAGCAATGGCAGGCAATGAATATACTACAAAAGAATAGAGAAGAATAGAGATTTAACAATTAAAATGGCTGATAAAGGCAGGAATGTAGTGGTGATGGATACCTCCAGCTATAGGTCTTGATATTCTCTCTAATAGAGATTGGTATGCTCTTATTTCAGAAGAAAGTGTACAGGAAATTTAACAGAGATTTTGACAGAGTCATAAATGATGCATATGTTAAAAGAATTATCGATAAGAAGATTTTTGAGGCACTAAAGGTACCATACCGTAGAATTCCATCTTTTTATTCACTGCCCAAAACCCATAAAACATGCTGAAGCCCCCAGGACGTCCAATTATTTCAGGAATTGGTGCTAAAACAGAAAAGGGAAGCCATCTGGTGGATGCATTCTTGCGACCCCATGTCTTGGAACTTTCATCATATATCCAGGACACAATGGATTTGTTGAGGAAATGACATGACATCATTATACCACCAGACAGTATTTTAGTCTCCATTGACGTGGAGGCTTTATCCTGTAGTATCCCACATGAATCTGGAATTTCTGTGGTAGAAAGTTTTTTGACCAAGATGGATGCTGTAGTGGGGCCACATAATGCCTTTGTGGTACGGATGCTACATCGTATTCTGACCATGATGTGGTCAAAATATGATGTAGAATGTTTTCACTTTTGACGGCTCCCACTACCTCCATGTGCAGGGGGTTGAGATGGGGACTTGCTTTGCCCCGTCATATGCCAACCTATACTTGGGGGGGGGGCTGGGAGCGAACTGTATTTGCAGACGATTCTCTGTCTGTGTGCCTGTCCAGCATAATATGCTGGTTTAGGTACATAGACAATGTATTCATGGTATGGAACTCTGGTGAAGTGGAATTGTGAAAGTTCATGGAGAAATTATCTATCAACGCATATAATTTAAGATTTAAAATTTACTTTACAGTGTGATTTGACATCAATATCATTTCTAGATGTTGATATCTTCAAAAATGAGGATGGAACACTGGGCACGTCTCTGTATAGGAAACCGACCGGCGGTAACACTGTACTTCATGCGTCCAGTGCGCACCCTCCACCATTGATGAAAAGCATACCATACTCGCAATATTTGCACACTAGACTAAATTGTTCCAAAGAGGAGGATTTTAAGGGAGAATCAAAACTGTTGAGATCTAGGCTACTAAAGAGGTTACACGAAAACAACTCTTAAGAAAGCTTATAATAAGGCATGTCAAAGGAGTAGGCATGAATTGTTGTTTGGAACTAAAACGAACAAACAGCTGGACACTGTAAGAATTGTCACCACTTATTCGGATAATCATAGGATGGTGAGGGAGACGATAGGTAGACGTTTGCATCTCCTGACCGGTGACCCTATCCTTAAAGTGGTTGTAAACCCCCCAAAAAAAACCTGCAAGACAAAAGCCATAATGAGCTAGCATGCATAGCATGCTAGCTCATTATGAAATATTCACCTTAGATCGAAGCCCCCGCAGCGGTCCCAGTACACAGCTCCAGCCAGCGACATCGCTCCCAGAGTTACTTTCGGGTATCGCGGGCTCCAGCGCTGTGATTGGCCGGAGCCGTGATGACATCACTCCTGTGCATGCGCATGGGAGCTGCCAGTAACAGCACACTAGCTGAAGCATCGGCACGGACGTCGGCACATGCTGATATAGGGGATATCTCCTAAACTGTGCAGGTTTAGGAGATATCATGGGTAGCTACAGGTAAGCCATATTATAGGCTTACCTGTAGTAAAAAGTGGATTGTAAGGCAGAGGTGTAGCTTGAAGTTTGTGGGCCCTAAAGCAAAAGTTGACCTGGGCCCCCCCTCACTACCACCCACCACTTCCACCGTGTGCAAATACACCCACCGCATGCCAAGATACTCAAAGTGGCTTAAGAGTTTAGAGTTCTCAGAGTTCCTCCTTACATTAGAGGACAGGGATCACCCCGGAAGAATCAGAGGACAGGGATCACTGCTGGAGAATCAGAGGACAGGGATCACTGCTGGAGAATCAGAGGACAGGCCTGCAGTCCCCCAGGAGATGTTAAGGGATTTGTTATAGCAATTTCTGAAGTTTTCTCTGACAGTGTTGGCAGGTGTGGGGGAAGGTCACCTCCCGGAGGTGCGTGTTTTTTCCCCAGTTGTCCGGGAAGTGGGGTAAGCGGACATCTCTGTGTGTGGCGGGGGGGGGGGGGTTACAGAGAATCCCAGCTAATGACTAGAAGACACCGAGCCGTGTCTTACCTCACCATTGACATCGGTCTCATTGTGGCTACAGGACGGCACTCTCATCCTCTTAACACGCTGAGCTCAGTTACCATTCCATGTTGCCAGCACACAGCACAGACACTTACCCATCCTGGGCTGTTCTCACCCCATGCTCCTCTCCATTCAGGAAATGTCTCACAGCTTCTCCCCAGCCAATGAGGACAGAGGGGTGTGGACTGTGGAAGGCAAAGTGGAAGCCCAGTACTGGAGCGTGGCTGTGGGGGCCTAGGGCAGATCAGAGCTGAACTTTGTTGAGGATATGATAATATGGCAGGGAGGCTGCAGGGGCCCCCCAGGGCTAGGGGCAGGGTTGCGATTGTAACCCCTGCAACCCCTTATGCTACACCCATGTTGTAAGGGTTTACAACCCCTTTAACCACTTGCCGACCGCCCACCCTCATTATACGTTGGCTGTTTGAAGTGGAATATTGTTGTTATGGCTAGCCGCCATAACCCCGGTATCCACTTCTTCAGCGGGCGGTCGGCTGTCAGATAAAAATGGTCTCAGTGGTGGATTTGCCGCAAGATCACTTTTATTGGTGGCGGGAGAAGGTCCCCCCTCCCGTCATGCTCCGGGTGCCCTCCATCGTCTACCGGAGCCGCAGCAGGTGGAGGAGATCGGATCCGTCTCCCTGTGTGGTATGGAGCTGAGTGAGGGGAAGATGGCCCCCACCTGGCTTCATACCATTGCAGGGCGGAAGCGACGTCAAAACTTCACTTCTACCCATAGCTCTTAAAGGGACATTTTTTTTTTCTTTCAAACAACATTTTTTTTTATTATTGTATTTTTGTGTAAATGTGAGATCTGGGGTCTTTTTGACCCTAGATCTCATTTTTTAAGAGGACCTGTCATGCTTTTTTCTATTACAAGGGATGTTTACATTCCTTGTAATAGGAATAAAAGTGACACAATTTTTTTTAAAGAACAGTGTAAAAATAAAGAATAAAGGGTAAAATAAATAAGAAAAAAAAAAATTTAAACGCGCCCTGTCCCGCCGAGCTCGTGTGCAGAAGCAAACGCATAGGTGAGTAGCGCCCGCGTATGTAAACGGTGTTCAAACCACACATGTGAGGTATCAATTTTGAAGCGTGACATGTTGGGTATCAATTTACTCAGGGTAACATCATCTTTCACAATATAAAAAAAATTGGGCAAACTTTACTGTTGTCTTATTTTTTAATTCAAAAAAGTGTATCTTTGCAAAAAAAAAGTGCGCTTGTAAGACCCTGCGCAAATGAGGTGTGACAGAAAGTATTGCAACAACCGCCATTTTATTCTCTAGGGTGTTAGAAAAAAGAAATATATAATGTTTGGGGGTTTTAAGTAATTTTCTAGCAAAAAAAACTGTTTTAAACTTGTAAACACCAAATCTCAAAACGAGGCTCTGTCCTTAAGTGGTTAAGAAGTATATTAGGGATTACCCTCAGTTCACATATAAAAAATGTGATCTCTAAAGGATTGACAGGTCCAGAGTCTTTTTCAGGAATCTCTAGTAATCACGGAATTGAGAAAGGGCATGTACAAATGAGGTACTTGTGAATATTGCCAATGGAATTTTGAAGGCGCATCTTTCGCTTTGCCAAATGGAAATATACACAATATACACAACATTGAATACTATGCTGATTGTCAAACAATGGGGGTTATATATATTGCATTTTGTAAATGTGGGTCATTTTATGTTAGAAAGACATTTAGAAACTTCTGGAACTTATGACCACGTCTTCTATATTAGCAAAAACTTATTATATACCCCTATTGCTAGGCATGTAGCACTTCAACACAAACGTGACACTTCAATGGACCGTTCACTGTTTTGGAAAGGGTCCTTCAAGACCGAAGAGGAGATAATCTGGACAAAAAGTTACTTTAACATGAGTCAAGATGGATCTTCAGTTTGAATGCCACTTGCCCACCAGGCCTGAATGAGCCCTTGAGCTACAAACCATTTTTGGGTTAGTCGGGCCATAGACCCAACAATGTGATAATTTCCTGTCTCCTTTCAATATTCTACTATAATCTAATTTGGTTTAGGTGTCTGAGCAGGATCTATTCCTGGTTTGTCCATATGTCCATACTGTGTCCTGTTGTCTGCCAATATCAAGATCATGAGCAATAATATCATATATATATATATATATATATATATATATATATATATATATATATATATATATATATATATATGTACTGTAATGAATAAGCAACAAGGAATAGAAACTAAAATAGATGTCAGAGGTTAGTGCAGCATATTATATTATATTTCCAAAAATATGTACCAGTGGAATAGGGAAATTTGTGTTTAAAAAATACATTTTTGACGAAAATTGATGGCACTGTTTCTGAGTGGGACCCCATATATGGTTAATATCTGGGGGGTAGATAGGCTTGAAATAGCCTCCTACCACCACAAAGGTGGAGGTGTTGAGGTGGTAGGATTATGGGGAATCACACTTTATTTTATGGCATTTTTGAACTGTATAGCAAATATCACTTTTAAATTTGGCGTATTGTGGTTGGCGCTCAGAATATGTAGGTGTTATATAATATTAACTATGGCAGGGTCTGCTATATATCAATTGAAAGATATACATTGTGGCTGCTTGATAAGGAGAAGTGCTCCTATTACAGTGGGAGTTGCGCTCTGTCGTCTTCTATATGGGAGCTCTAGTTCTGCCGGCCGAGATTGCGAGATTTGCTCTATCGCACATGCGCATACTTTCGGTATGTTCTGTGCCGAGGTTGGCATCTGCGCATTGCGCAAGCGTAACTGCGGTCAGTGGCAGAACTACCGCCATAGCGACACACGCAGGCGCAATGGGGCTCGCAGCCGAGTGGGTCCTGGTGAGGAAAGGCGGCTCCGCGGGTGAGAGCGGGCGGCTCTGCGGGTGAGAGCAAGGGCTGTCAGGCGGCTCAGTTGGTACGACAGCTGGGCGGCTCGTGGGTGAGCGGGCTGGCCAATCAGTGAGCTGGCAGGCGGGGGAGCATAGAGATGACATCATCTCTTACCGCCCGGCGCCCGCCCTGCATCCCTGCAGTGCAGTTCCCCCTCACTGTGCAGGCAGCCGCGGGAAGCAGAGAGATGACATTATCTCTCTGCTGCCTGACTGATAATCTGCTGTCTGACTCTGGGACACAGCAGGAAAGTGACACAGCAAGTGACAATCCGTAACGTGTGGCAGGTGACGTGGGAAGTGACAATCCGTAATGTGGCAAGTGACAATCCGTAACGTGTGGTAGGGGACGTGGAAAGTAACAATCCGTAATGTGTGGCAAGTGACAATCCAGGATGTGGAAAGTGACAATCCATAATGTGTGGCAAGTGACAATCCGAGACGTGGCAAGTGACAATCCGTAATGTGTGGCAGGTGACGTGACAATCTGGGACGTGGCAAGTGACAATTCATAATGTGTGGCAAGTGACAATCTGTAATGTGTGGCAGGTGATGTGGCAAGTGACAATCTGGGACATGGCAATGTGTGGCAGGTGACATGGCAAGTGACAATCCAGGACGTGGCAAGTGGACAATCGGCAACATGTGGCAGGTGACGTGGCAGGTGACATTCCGCAACGTGTGACAAGTGACAATCTGCATCTTGTGGCAGGCGACGTGGCAAGTGGACAATCCGCAATGTGTGGCAGGTAATGTGGCAAGTGACATTCCGTGACAAGTTGCATCTGGTGGCAGGCGACAGTGACAAGTGACACGCTCAAGACTCCCACTGATTCTGCATTATGGTGAGTTGAACTATTTAATTTTAACAGAACAGAAATTGGTTAGAAGGCATGGAGGTCAGCAATGTGTGTCCTTCAGGGGCTGCATACAGTATACTGCATACTTTGTTGTTCAAAATTAATATAAGCTGTTGCCTGGGTACTGTGCCACATGGGTGTGGTAATCTGTTGTTCAATGGCATTCGTTCATTTTTTTTGTGGGGGGAGGGACCCCCATACAATATTATGCTATGGGGCCCTGTGATTTCTAGTTACGCCCCTGGCTGCGGTGAATAGGATTCACTGCATGACCTGCTTTAGGACATGGGGAAGCTGAACTAGGCATTCCCCTAATCACACCTGATACTAGCTGCAGTTAGGAAGCCAATTTGGCACCAGTATCTGTTTAAATTATGTTAGTCTGCAGAGATGCAAGGTGGCTGGTAAGTGTCAAATAAAACTGTGGGCTGTATTGAATAGGTCTTATAGAAAGCGATTGTTAAAGTATATTGAGGAAACAAGATTAGTTGCAATCTTTATTTGCAGACACTTACCTCCCAATTGAAATACTGCAGGATTCCTGGGACTAATCATTATTATTGCTTGCCATCTGGAATATCATTGAGGTAAATGTGTGATCCTGAGAATCGCAATGGCATTTATTTAGTATATTGTAGTCTGATTGTTTTCCTTTTTTTCTGACACCATAGGTGGTAGGTGGACCCACTGGCTATAAAGCTCCATAGTTTTACCAACCTCTTACTCATTTTCCTCTGCATAGGATTATCTGGCCATTGTTCTTTATATATATATATATATATATATATATATATATATATATATATATATATATATATATATATATACATATATATATATATATATATACATATATATATATATATATATTTCTCCTCTCTCTCTATATATATATATATATAGAGAGAGAGAGAGAGAAATATATATATATATATATATATATATATATATATATAGAAATAGAAATATTAGAGCTGCACGATTCTGGGAAAAATGAGAATCACAATTTTTTTACTTAGAATAAAAAAGATTACGATTCTAGCGACGTAAAATCTTTCACATTATACAAAAAAAAATGGGCTAACTTTACTGGTTAGTTTTTTTTTTTTTCTAATTCATTAAAGTAATTTTTTCAAAAAAAATTCCATTTGAAAGACCGCTGTGCAAATACAGTGTGACAGTGTGACATAAAATATTGCAACAACCACCATTTTATTCTCTAGGGTGTCTACTAAAATGTTTGGGGGTTCTAAGTAATTTTCTAGCAAAATAAAAATGATTTTAACTTGAAACCAACAAATGTCAGAAAAGGGTTTAGTCTTTAAGTAGTTAAACTTTTTTCACTTACACACAGTCTATTCCATTGACAAATTATTACAATGTTTATACTTGAGTTCAACTGATAAAGAATGTTTTGATTCATACTGGCCAGTTTTTCTCTTCCTTTCTTTTGAGGGCTGTGGTTTCAGAAGAACAGAGAGAATTCTTTGCATAGAAAGAATTGTGAAACATTTTAGTCAAGATCACGATAACGATTCTTGACGATTAATTGTGCAGCTCTAATATATATATATATATATATATATATATATATATATATATATATATATAATTTATTTATTTATTTTTTTTCTGATTAGACGACATAAATTAGTGGCTTGCTTCTTGATGACACCTGGCACACCACCTTTCAGAAGGCTATTCCCGATTGTAAGTGGTCTTCAATGCATGTTTACCTTTGTACACATGACCTGGTATAGGAAAAGATATATAGGTTGCATTTTTACCTGACAAAAATAAGATATAGATATGATTAATAGCTATGTTCTTCTTTGTTCAGGATCTCTATTTACAGTCAAAGGAATTGAGGTCCTGAGGAAGCAAACATGTGAAACTGTCGACCTCCTGACTTAGTAGATATAGAGATATATTGTTTAAATATCATCTTGATCATATTGATCCGAGCCAATCCCTTTGGTTTTATTTGTAAATGTGTAAAGATTTTTTAAAATAATTTTTGTAATAAAGGTAATATTTATAATTATGTATTAAATGTCTTTCACTGGTAACGGTAAAGTGCGATCAAACTGTTCTATCAAGATCTCACACCCACCTGTGTGGATGCAGGGATCTCAATGGCTGTGCAATTGCATTCTGACAGCTGGGAGCCCCCCCATCTCCCGCAGAAAACACTGATCAGCACTGCAGCTATTTGCTGCAAGCTCTGATCAAATGCTGGTTTTCCAGCAGGACCGTTCCACAGAAGCCATTTGTTAAGCCTAGTACACACGGGCCGAATGTTGTGTGGCATTGGCTGGTTCAAAAGAAATAGTAGTAGAAATGTGTACTGGAGTCGGTCCAACATATGTTGGCCAGCTTCAGCTCCCGATCAGTGCTCTCAGCCAATGGCTTAGAACGCTGACCAGATATTCCATTGGGGTTATCCAGCTGTCAGAACACAATATCACAGCTGGGGAGACCGCTGTACTAATGTCAGATAGTTAGTACATCGGCTCCTACTGAGATGTCAGTTGTTTTTTTTTTTGTTCAACCCTGCTGGGTTGAATGAAAGCAAACTACTAGTGTGTACTAGGCTTTAGACTGGCTTCTGTTGAACCAGACAGGGCTACACACCTACCAAAATTCATCTGGTTCCCTAGCCGAATTTTGGTATGTGTATACCCATCATAATGCCTAGTATACATGGACCAAATGTCAGGTGGCATTGGCCGGTTCAATAGAAATAGTAGTAGAAATGTGTACTGGAGTCAGTCCAACAAAGCTTGCCATTTGGTCGGCTTCTGTAGAAGGGGCATGACCAAAAAAAAGTCTGTTCATCAGCGATCTCAGCCAATGGCTGAGAACGTTGACCAGAGTGTTCTGACGTGGGAGCCGTCCCATCAGAACACAATAGAGCAGCAGGGGAGATTGCTGTACTAACGCCGGATAGTTAGTACAGCAGCTCCTCCTGAGCTGTCAGTTTTTTTTTTCGTTCAGCCCTGCTGGGTTGAACGAAAGAAAAACTACTGGTGTGTACTAGGCTTAAAGGAGAAGTACAGCCAAAGCCCGTGGATCACAGGAGTGCAGTTTGTTTTGCACTCCTGTGACTCATTTTCAGCAGAGAGCGGGCTGAAGTCCGCTGTCTGCTGACATCACAGAGTCGGGCGTCATCAAGACCATAGAGTCGGGATCCACCCACATGCCTGGACCTGCACCCGGCTCAGCCTCTCAGCAAACCGCTGCTCCTACCCTCTCCACAGCCCAGCGCTCCAGTGAGCGAGGAGGGGGCAGAGCAGAGAGCTGCTGATTCTCAGCGTTAGAGGCGCCGGGGGACAAATGCAGCATCGGATTGAAGCTGCATCCACCTAGGTAAGTATTCTCTTTTAAGGCTTAGATATGAGCTTGGTTGCCATGCAAACTCATTTTTATCCAAACTATGAACTCACACTCTTTTTTTACTCCAGTAAGCTGCAGGCTGGGTCATTCTTTGTTTACCTGAGCTGCGGGGTGGGAATGACCAGGGGCAGACTGACAACTCATGGGGCCCCCGGGCAATAGGAGATTATGGGGCCCCCGGGCAATAGGAGAAGATTATGGGGCCCCCGGGCAATAGGAGATTATGGGGCCCCCAGGCAATAGGAGATTATGGGGCCCCCAGGCAATAGATTTTGGGGCCACACAGTATACACACACACACATACAGTATACACACACAGACACACAATATACACACACAGTATACACACACAGAATACACATACACACACTGAAAAGGTACTGGAGAGGCGGGGCGGCTATAATCTTGGTATTTAAAAAAAACAGTTTTTTACATACTGTCCCTGGTTTTATTGAGGCTGGCAACCCTGATGGGGCCCCTTAGTGGCATGGGGCCCTCGGGCAGTGCCTGAATGGTCAGTCCGCCCCTGGGAATGACCCAGCCCGCAGCTCACGAGTGCATTTATAATTCCACTAGAGACGAGTTTGGAGGATGCCCAGCTCATCCCTAGTTAGGCTTTAACCCTTGCTTTGCAGAGGTGTCCATTGCCAGGGTAGATTGTGTCTAATTCTCAGAGTCTCATTTTAAAAACTTTTTTTTTTTGTCTTCTTTTTTTTCTGATTCCTGTTTCTTTAAATTAGCTTTATGCAGTTTTTGATGACATAACCTGTACTATCTACAAACACACTGCAGTGAAGATAGCCTAGCATAAAGAATCTATTTGTTAGCAGCTCTCAGCATCAAGTGTCAGAATGCCCAAGCACCACTGGTGGAATTGCTTATTGAACAAGATGATCAATTTAAAGGATGCTCCCATTCCCCTGCCTCCATATCTGTGCTAAGGTATCCTGTGTGTGTGTGTGTGTGTGTGTAGCATGGCCAACACACAGCACCTCTCAACACGTTCTTTTCACAACTCTACAGCATCCTCTTAAGGTGGCTCCTCCATCACACAGCTCCAGGCAAAGCTCTTCTTACACTGAGATCCCTGAGCCTCAGCAATGCAACTTCCCTGATCTCAGCTGATCACATCCCAGGATACAGATTGCATTCATCTGCTGCAAATGCATGCCTTCTCTTTCCCTGCCTTTAGCTCCATTACAAAGATATCCAGGCTTGCTACAGGTGTGAGACGCTGAGGGTACCAGTGTGGGCTGTTTACAGCAACCCTGCGCTTGTGACAACGTCACCCCTCCAAGTCAGATCCGATCTCAGCCATCAACAGGAGGCAAAGTGGGATCAAGAAGAGCTGGAAGATTGATATTCCACCTTAATGAGGCGATGATGTCATAGCACGGTTTGCAGCAGACTGGGCACAACCCCATTCTGCATCTTGCAAGCTGGGGGAGAGCTACAATCTCAGGCACAAACCATTCTCGTTTTTTTTTCTTTTTTTTTTTTCTTTCTTTTTTTTTTTTTTTTTTTTTGAAACCTCCCATTCTTTTTTGACACGGCTGTAACCAGCAGGCCAGGCAATGCAACAATATAAATCCGATCTGCGATCAAGCTGATTTTTCTTTTTTTTTTAATTCTATTTTTTTAACCAATAATTTTCATTTTTTTTTCATTTTCATTCACAAGCCTGTGCTGGAGTCCATGATCATCCTGTGGGGAATAATACAGAGAGAACGCATTAGGAGAATGTATTTATTATTTGATAAGGTGCACTACTCTGCCTTTAAGGGGACCTGTCTGAAAGCTAAACAGACTTAAGTGCTCATTCACAAGTAAGTACTGCATTATTATTATTATTTTTATTATTATTAAAACGGGGGTTGGGAGATGTGTACAGTCACTCATGTGTTTTATTTAATTATCGCATTATTTTTTATATTTTTTTATGCTGCTGACATTGTATAGGATTCTCCACGCACAAGGCAAATTGCAATCCTCAGTTTGCACCTTGGAGAATTCTAAGGTTACCAGTTAAGATGCAGCTCCATTGATTGTTCCTGAGTTGGGATTTTTTTTCTACTTGCTTGCAGCAAGGCAGAACCAGAAGCACCTGCTGATCTCCTGACTTTCCAGCGCAGTCATTGAAGCCTATGGGGTGCTGCCTGCTTCCCTTCTAGAACTAAAGGTGCCCATTTTTCACCCCCTAATCAATGCATCAGGTTATGGTTCTTTACTTCAACCCCATTTAAAACTCAGAGCTAATATAATGACCTATTGCCCTTGCAGTGGGGAGGAAAAAGACAGTATTTTGATTACTGGGCATTGCTATTGCTGTCCACAGCTGTGCAGACTAAATTAGCGGAGGATGCTTTGGCATTCCTCTAAGGTTGTGAACGACGCAGAGTATCGATTTCACACGTTCTTGTTAGGCTGGTGGGGGGGCTTTGTGCAATATTTAGACCCATCTTAAATCTCAGGAGGTGCCTGGGTGACCCTTCCAGCAGCCTGGGCTCCTGTCCTTGCTCTGGGCTCCCTATGCAGCGCCTCATTACGCAACTTCAACTTGCTAAAAGTTTTGGGTGCAACCAGCAGCCTCTGCATGGACTGACACAACAACGGGTCTGATAGGGACTCTCCGCTAAATACTACAATAAAGTGATGCAGTGATGTAACACAATGGGGGCTATGCAGTGATACAGGCCACAGGCAAGCAAGGGGTAGCAATGAAGGGCAGACAGACAGCAATTGTCACCTATAGGAACAAGGCCAGGGGTATATACTGTATGCAGCTTCTGATAATAACACTGCAGAGTGTGTCATTTATTATGTAGGAGAACATGGTCTCACAGAGAGCACAGTATCTATAGTGATAGCTTAGTGCATAGATCAAAGCTGCAGACTATATATAATGATCTGTACATATACAGAATGTATGCAGCATATACAGGATGGTACTGTAACACTATTGTTTTATAAAGAGGATGAGTATGAAGCAGATACTGCAAGTAGAACATAGTCTCCTATAGATTACAGCATGTATAGTGATAGCTTAGTACATAGATCAAAGCTACCACCTACATAATCCTGTGTATAATGTTATGTACATATACATAATGCACACAGCATATACAGGATGATACTGTAACACTATGGGGGTTATTTGTGAAAGGCAAATCCAGTTTGCACTACAAGTGCACTTGGAAGTGCAGTAGCTGTAGATCTGAGGGGAAGCTCTGAAATGAGGGGAAGCTCTGCTGATCTTATCATCCAATCAACTGCAAGCAAAAAAGCTGTTTTTTATTTTCCTTGCATGTCCCCCTCAGATCTACAGCAACTGCACTTCCAAGTGCACTTGCAGTGCACTTGTAGTGCAAAGTGTATTTGCCTTTGGTAAATAACCCCCTATAGCTTTATAAAAGAGGATGAGTATGAAGCAGACACTGCAAGTAGGAGAACATAGGGGTTATTCATGAAAGGCAAATCCACTTTGCATTACAAGTGCAAACTACAAGTGCAAAATGCACTTGATATTGCACTGAAAGTGCAATTGGAAGTGCAGTTGCTGTAGATCAGAGGGGGACATGCAAGGAAAATTAAAAACATGATTGGATAATAAAATCAGCAGAGCTTCCCCTCATGTCAGATCTTCCCCTCAAATCTACAGCTACTTGCACTTCCAAGTGCACTTTCAGTGCATTTGTAGTGCAAAGTGGATTTCCCTTTTCGTAAATAACCCCCCATGATGTTATTACAGCATAGATTACAGTATGCATGATGA
The DNA here is from genome assembly GCF_042186555.1 of Aquarana catesbeiana. Taxonomy (NCBI): domain Eukaryota; kingdom Metazoa; phylum Chordata; class Amphibia; order Anura; family Ranidae; genus Aquarana; species Aquarana catesbeiana. The sequence goes on along the minus strand of NC_133333.1, from coordinate 55,267,350 downwards.
TAGCTTAGTACATAGCTACAAACTACAGCCTAGTATATCATCCTGTATAAAATGCTCTGTAAATATACACACTGCACACATAATATGCAGGATGGTACCGAACCACTATAGTTTTTTATAAAAGAGGAAGAGTATGAAGCAGATACTGCAAGTAGAACATAGTCTCCCATAGAGCACAGTATGCATAGTGATACCTTAGTAAATAGACTAAAACTACAGCTTAGTATGTCATCCTGTATAGAATGGTCTGTGCATATACACAATGCATACAGCATATACAGAATGGTACTGTAACACTATAATTTTGTAAAGAGGGTATGAGACAGATAATGCACAAATAAGTGATATAGTAAAGATTAAATAAGTGGGTGAGATGGATAGGTAGAAGAATATACAGATAGATAGATAGATAGATAGATAGATAGATAGATAGATAGATAGATAGATAGATAGATAGATAGATAGATAGATAGATAGATAAAAGATTAGATAAGTGAGTAGGTGTATAAGTAGAAACATAGATGGATAGATAGATGATATAAGTGGGTAGATGGAAAGTTGGAAAGGTATGAAACTAGAGAGCTGATAAAGAATAGATAAGTGAGTTGATAGATAGATAGATAGATAGATAGATAGATAGATAGGTATTTGGGGATCAAGGCTAATGACTAATGGATTTTTGTAACCCCCCCCCCAGTGTGATGAGTGTTATGTGCTCTGAGCCCTCCTTATATCTTCCTCTATGGGAAATGTACATAGAGAGGTGCTCAGCAGGAGGATGGTGCAGTGTGGTGCACTGAGCTGTCAGAGGAGCTCCCAGCATCATCTCTCCCCTTTACACCAGCCACAATGACAATGACAGCCCCGCTCCGACAAATCTGTCCTCATACTGCGGTAATGGCAATGAGCGGATCATAGGAGACTCTGCAGGCCCTTTACAGTCGGCCCAGCCTGGCAGATCCCCCGGTCTCAGCTGTCAGATTCCGGCTGTGATCCGCCAGATCCCCCCCCCCCCAAGTCTTTGGGCGTCACGTGACCCCCCACATGGACTGGAATGAGAATGACTGCGCTGGTGATAATAATGAATATTCTGCAGGGATGGTGAGGACGAATGATCAGAGCAAGGACGAGGCTGGGGAGATCTCCCCCCTCTGTGCTCCCATCTCCGTGTAACCTACAGCTCCCCTTGAGGTCCTGATGCTGCAAAAAAAAGCCAAGTTAATCACAATTACAGGGCTGAGGATGTGATGCAGGAGAAATGGATGATTGCAGGGTGCTGGAGGAGCAAGAAATACTAGGAACAGACCTCTAATGGAGGAAAATCCACAAGGCGATTCGTCTGTAAAGAAAGAATATCGTACAAAGACATAAGGCAAAGGGTTAAGAATACAATGATTTAATCTTCAGCAGCCAATCAGAATTCATCTGCCACTCGATGGCTTTTGCTTATAGAATTGAACATTACAATGTATAGAAAAGGTTTATTTCATAAAGCAGAGAGTAATGTGCAAATTGCAGTAATCCAAAGCCACCAATCAGAACCCCTGTCCACTGCTCTCTGCAAGATCTTGCAAGCTGATTGGTGGATGGGGGTTTCTGGACTTTGCAGTGCCTTACTAAACAAGAGCTATGGATGCAACCCACCAATCCTATTCCCTGTTTCATTCTTGAATTGCAGATTGGCATAATAAAAGATGAAAGCTGATTAGTTGGTAGGGGTTTCTGGACTATGCAGTGCCTTGCTTAACGAGCCTGGGCCAAAAGAAGTATACAGGAGGGAGACAAGACGTGTAACCCACCAATCCGATTTCTTGTTTCATTCTTGCATTGCAGGTTGGCATAATGAAAGATGAAACCTGATTGGTTGATAGGGGCTTATGGGCTTTGCGATACCTTGCTGCACAAGCCTGCATGTGGGGAGAATTGGACCAAAGAAGCTATGTGGGAGAATATGGATGCTACTCGCCAATCAGATTCCTTGGTTCATTCTTGCATTGCAGGTTGACAAAATGAAAGATGAAACCTGATTGGTTGATATGGGCTTCTGGATTTTGCAGTGCCTTGCTGCATAAACTTGCATGTTGGGAAGATTGGACCAAAGGAGCCATGGGGTGACTATGGATGCAACTCGCCAATCAGATTCCTTGTTTCATTCTTTGCACTGCAGGTTGACATAATGAAGGATGAAAGCTGATTGGTTGCTGTGTGCGTTTCTCTGACTCTGATTTCCATCAATCAGCCCCCATGGATGGGAATAGTGTGCACGTAGCAAAATGTCAATTAGCTTTAGTAATCTGTGCAAGCGTACAGCACCGCAGGATTTACAAACCTCAGCAAAAAAAAAGCACCATGCAGCTTTCTCCAGCAGCCATAGTAAAGCGGAATAGCAGCTCCAGTGCAGGCTATAAAGGCAAGAGGCTCAGGATCACTTACCTTATTACATCTCAGCCTATTGATCTGCCAAAAAAAAAAATCAACTCAGCATTTTTTTTTAATATTGTCTTTACAAGAATCACTGAGCTAAAACACTTACCAAGCGCAGAGCCCTCCATGTACAGCCTAGCACTGCACAGGGGAGGGATGTGATCATCCAAAGTGACACCAATACCACATAGCTGGCAACATTTCAGAAGGCAGAGACAAGACAGGGTTATGGGGCTGATTTGCTATATGTAACTCAAGAAGGTTTATTCCTTTTTATGACCAATTCATATTGCCTACTGAATACAGTATACAACACTTCCCATATAAACACAATATATAATAGTATAATAGCATATTGCATTATATGTCAAATGTCTAATATATATATATTTCTATAATATGTATATTGGATGGTACATGACAGATAAATCACTTTTATATATTATGATTTTATATTGTATATCTAATACATAGATTTCTGTAACATGTATATCATATTTTATGATACATTACACATTAGCTATTTAATTCCATGCACCTGTGCATAATATGCCATATGCTTAATTGCTATACTAAATGCACTAATACTATGTTGGACACCTATGTATTATAATATATTACACCCCACCTACTTAATTTCATGTATCTGGCATATGCTACATAGCTATATGATACATATTCTATACTGTTATTACATATATACCATGGTATTCTATTATACATACATTTCACATAAGCTACTAAATTAATGTACCCGTCAAATGCTACATTTCTGTATATGACATTCTATATACACTATTATTGCATGTATACTATGTTATTTTTATGATACTTACATTTTATGATGCATTACACATTAGCTACTTAGTTTATGTACCTGTGCACAGTTTGGGTGATCACAACCCCTCCATATGCTGTATTACTGTATTCTGCATACTATGGGTACTGGTATTACTATGTACACACTACATTTGCAAACTACTAGAGTATTGGTGCTGTATTTGCATGTTGGATAGTGCATTGATGTGTGTAATGTAGTGTGATTTTAGTCTTGCATAATCTAGTACATGCTTGGTTTAAACGACTTAAATTGATAATGTATGTACCGTATGTATGTGTGTGTGTAATGCTGCCTTTGCATGTTGGATAATGCATTGTTGTTGTGTGTAATATGATGTGATTTAGGTCATGTGATTTAAGGCTATCTATTACATGCATGATTTAAAAGACGTGTATTAATAATGTATATGCACTGTATGTGTGTGTGTAATGCTGCATTTGCATGTTGGATAATGCATTGTTGTTGTGTGTAATATGATGTGATTTAGGTCATGTGATTTAAGGCTATCTATTACATGCATGTTTTAAAAGACGTGTATTAATAATGTATGTACTGTATGTGTGTGTAATGCTGCATTTGCATGTTGGATAATGCATTGTTGTGTATAATAGTGTGTGATATGCTGTGATTTACTTATGCATGTTATACATTACTTGAATTATTAATGAATGTGTATGTGTGTGTATATATATATATATATATATATATATATATATATATATATATATATATATATATATTTTTTTTTTTTTTTAAACATATAGTTACATAGTTAGTCTGGTTGAAAAAAGACACAAGTCCATCTAGTTCAACCAATAAAAAAAAAAAAATCATACTATCCCATATACACAGTCCTATACCCACAGCCAGAGGAAGGAAAAAACCCCAGCACAGCATGATCCAATTTGCTCCAGCAGTAGAAAAAAAAATCCTTCATTATGTTGTGAGAATAGTTTGTGCATTGTTATGCTTATTATGTGATTGCATCCCCTCTTACATGCATGTTATAAATTACTTTGTTATTATTGTGTACATAATTTATAATTTTGCTACATTTTTTGAATATAGTTAAATATACTAACAAAGATTAGTACATTGTATCCAATCTCTTACCACATACATACAACTAAAGAGCCTTAACTTGTACAGAAGAGTGAGAACTCCAGAATGGAAAACCAGGGAAAGTGACAAAGCCAGACAAAGTAATTGTCGGCAATTTGGGATCGGTGGCATGCCAAGACATACATTAACCAAAGGCAGTGTAGGAGAAAAGTAGAAAGAAGCTGGCAAGGCATGGTCAGGCTGATGGACATAGGGAAATGATGTGACATGGAATGACAAGCATGGTAAATAATAATAAAATGAACCTGTCTTTTGTTTCCTGTTTCAGACTCACAGCAGCACCTGGACTCAAGGAAAGGATCCAGAAAAGAAAGTCCCCATCATCCTCATCCTCCAGCTTGTCCTCAGTCTTCCAGCTGCTAGAAGTAGTTGTCTATTTGTCCCGCACTTGGGAAGCTCTGAGATCCTCCAGCTTTCACACCTCTTAGTCCTCTTTTTTTTTTTTTTTTTTTTTTTGGAGAGGGGGAGCACAGGGGGGCTGGATTGTGTGTGAGCTGAAGAGGAAAAAAAAAAAAGCAGAGGGTGATGACGTTTCCAGTTTGAAGGCACACGATTCGATGTCCTGGTGAAATCTGATCCCTACTTGCGGATTTCTCCAGGAAAAAAAAAAAAAAAAAAACAGAAAAGCAAAAAAAGCAACCAGGGCACTTATGATCAGCTCAGTTTGTGTTTCCTCCTTCCGCGGGCGCAAGTCTGGTAACAAGCCTCCCTCCAAGTCATGTTTGAAAGGAGATATGGGCAAAAACGAGGACAGCGACAAGATTGTCATTAATGTTGGGGGCATCAGGCATGAGACCTACCGGAGTACCCTCAAAACCCTGCCCGGGACCAGGCTGTCCTGGCTCACCGAGCCTGATGCCTTCAGTAACTTTGACTATGACCCCAAAACAGACGAGTTCTTCTTCGACAGGCACCCCCAGGTCTTCGCCTATGTCTTGAATTACTATAGGACTGGCAAGCTGCACTGCCCGGCAGATGTGTGCGGACCCCTCTATGAAGAGGAGCTGGCCTTCTGGGGCATCGATGAGACGGACGTGGAGGCTTGTTGCTGGATGAATTACCGGCAGCACCGAGATGCCGAGGAAGCCTTGGATAGCTTTGAGAGCCCTGAGCCCGAGGAGGAGGAAGATGGGGATCTGAAAAGGCTGTGCCTGCAGGAAGATGGCAGGAAGCTGAACTGGTGGATGAGATGCCGGCCCAAGGTCTGGGCTCTCTTCGAGGACCCATATTCTTCCAAAGCTGCCAGGGTAATGTATCCCAATCCTCTGTATACATTCATTGCTCAGCAATTGCAGGACTATTGCAGGACTACTGCATTCCCATTCACTTTCCTATATGCAATATATAAACTGCTAGGCTCATCCATTCTATTCATCTCTATGGGCTCATTTGTTGGATGGAGATACATACATACAGTACATATGAATTGGGATACAGTTCTGCATATTACAGAGCTATATCGAATCGATCATAATGAACAATTGATATACCAAGACTGATAATAATAAATTGTGTTACGTTATAGATACTATAACTGATATAAATTAATGGACTGACATACTGGTGTATTGTTATATAGTGATAGATAGATAGATAGATAGATAGATAGATAGATAGATAGATAGATAGATAGATAGATAGATAGATAGATAGATAGACATTATAATAACATGTAAGGTGATACATACATATATATAAATACATATACATTATAATAAGTGTGATAGATACTGTAGACCCATATTTGACATAATAGGTATGGAGATAGATAGATAGATAGATAGATAGATAGATAGATAGATAGATAGATAGATAGATAGATAGATAGATAGATAGATAGATATGGATTTTGATACATTTATACATATTATAATAAATAGATATGGATGGATTGTCAGAACTTAATGATTATTGATATAGTTATAGATACTAAGATAGATCATAATAAAATGTGATATAGATAGATAGATAGATAGATAGATAGATAGATAGATAGATAGATAGATAGATAGATAGACATTATAGTAACATGTAAGGTAATACATACATACAGATAAATACTTATACATTATAATAAGTGTGATAGATACTGTATACACATATTTGACATAATAGGTATGGAGATAGATAGATAGATAGATAGATAGATAGATAGATAGATAGATAGATAGATAGATAGATAGATAGATATGGATGGATTGACAGATAATAATGATGAATTGTGATATAGTTATAAATACTAAAATATATTATTATATCTGTATACAGTATAAACATGATGATACTGTAATACTATTGTTTTATAAAAGAGGATGAGTATGAAGCAGATGCAAGTAGTAGAACATAGTCTCCCATAGATTACAGTATGTATAGTGATAGCTTAGATAGATAGATAGATAGATAGATAGATAGATAGATAGATAGATAGATAGATAGATAGATAGAACTAGGACATTATACCACAGACACAGCACACACTTGGAATACACACCATAGTTATACAGGAAACAGTATAATATATATTTGTGATCTTAAATCCTCTGGCAGTAACCTTGAAGTTGCAGTTTGAAAAGAAAAAAGAAATATAGCTAGATGCAGTTGCAAAGGCATGCTCAGGTCCATGTGAACTCGCATACAGTTAGTTACATACTATTGTGTGCTCCATAATGTCTCTAGGATACGCTTCATTACATGCTCCACCAGAGGGCGCCCTCTTGATGTGCTCTGCAGAATCAAAGTTTCCTAATTAATCTTATTCAGATTATAGAGATCACAACGCTCTTGTAACTCCAGTATGCGCAATGCATGAACGTTTCAAAGGAAGACTGATTAGTATGCTGGGGTGTAGTGGTGCATGCATTCTCTGGGTAATTGCAGAAGTGAAGGTGAAAGCCTAGTCGGATGTAAAATGTGCAGGAGCTGCAGCAGTAAAGTAGAGTGTAAGTGGGGGGGAGGGCAGGCTGGAGGACTGCAGTGCAGGGGGAGCACAGCAAAGCTTGAAAAGTCACAATAAAGTCCAATTTGAGAGATGCATGCTTACAAGGGCACACTGCAAATACTTTCCTGAGATATGCAAACATTGGATTTGTTTTAAACAGAATGGCAATGGAGTTGTTCTCCATCCAGCATTCCAGAAGGTGACATTAAATACTCAGCATGCAAAGTGACCTGGAATTAATACAGCCCTGATAGGGACGATGAGTTCCCTGCTCCTGTATCCTAGGAGTGTATAAATCCCAGCTTTCCTAGGAGATCTGGTGATAAAAGTGGAACATCACTTTATTTCTCTAGGACAATTAGATTTGTGCAGTGTGCTGTCTAGAGGCTGGCCTTTTTAACGAAGAGCTGGAAATTTAAAGGACTGGCCTAATCTGATCAACCAACCACAAAAAGAAAAAGCAATGTTCTGTTATTCTAGGTCTGCTTACTTAGCATTCCATTGACCCTATTGTCATATAGACATGAGAAAGTTGGAGCTCCAGCTAGAAAGCAATACTTTTCTTGTGAGGTTTGGTAGAGTTTGTAGCTAGCTGTTGATAGAAAAGCTCATCTATAGATGTATATAGCACATTAGAACTGTCGTAGCACTGTAGAGGATAGTGATCGCATTGGTGATCACAACAGTGGCGTGTGTATTTATGTTAAGCATTGTTACAGTACAAGAAAAAAAAAGCAACACAATGCCAATGTAGAATGTACTGTGACCAGTAGAGGACGCTCGTCTGTCAAAGAAGTGGGAAACTGCAGCAAGAATTTCAGCTAACTCTGCAGTTTCACCCTGCCCCCACCTCCCCCTCTCTCTCACTCTCTCTAGCTTCTCCTTCTCTCTATAGCTCACTCTTCCTTGCTTTCTTTTTTTATCTTTCCTACTCTATCTATTTCATCTCTCTTTTACATACACACTCTCATCTCTCTCTTCTTCAATCCCCCTGTCTCTCACTCTCCCATCTCACATTTTCTTTTCTCTCTCTCTCTCTCTCTCTCTCTCTCTCTCTCTCTCATCTCTTTCTTTCCCTAACAACCCTTTCCTCCTCCTTTTCTCTCTTTCCTTCTCTCCATCTTTCCATCTTTCTCTCATTCTCGCATCTCTCTTCTTATTTCTCACTCTCATCTCCTTTTCTCTTTGTCTCACTCTCCCATCTCTATCTTTCCCTCTTATTTCTCTCTCTCTCTCTCTTTCTCTCTCCACCTCTCTCTCTTTCTCCCTTACTCTTTCTTCTTCTTCTCTTTTCTCTCTCTCATTCTCTTTCTCATTTCAGTTTAATTACCCATTGTCTTGTACTGTAAACCATAAAATAATTAAGGTCTACGGCACTAGGCTTAAATAATTATCAGGCATAGGAAATTAAAAACGCATTTAAAAATATACCAGTCAATGACTGTTTAGTTGAATAGCTTTCCCACATGCTACACAACACAATGGTGTTTTTTTTTATATATAATGTATTGTAAAGGAAAGTGCTGTGAATGAATGGATTGGAAGGGAAGTGGAAGTAGCAGTGCAGATATACAGTGTATTAACCCATATAAACCACTCAGCAATCAGCTTTCACTGATTTTACTACCTAACCCTAAGATGAAATGTGGTTGGTTACCATAGCTTCCTCTACACATCATAATGGAGCTTTGTGATGGCTTACTGAATAAGCCTGTGTGTATTTTGTATATATATATATATATATATAGCATCATAATACATAGATCCTTCTCTGCACATCATAATGGATCATCGTAATGCCCTACTGAATGAGCAGTATGTGTGTGTGTTTATGTATATATATATATATATATATATATATATATATATATATATATATATATATACAGTATATAGGAAGTACAAGGTAAATCTTTTAATAAAGATGCTTATATAGATAGATATATATAGATATATCTATATATATATATATATATATGGATATATCTATATCTATCTATCTATCTATCTATCTATCTATCTATCTATCTATCTATCTATCTAGATCTATCTATCTATCTATCTATCTATCTATCTATCTATCTATCTATCTATCTATCTATCTATCTATCTATCTATCTATCTATCTATCTATCTATAGAGATATATGTATCTATATATATATCTCTATATAGAGATATATATATATATATCTCTATATAGATATATTTCTATATATAGATATATATATATATCAATATAGATAGATAGATAGATAGATAGATAGATAGATAGATAGATAGATAGATAGATAGATAGATAGATAGATAATTTAGTAAAACAAGAAAGATCCATTATCATGTGCACTGTGCAGAGAAACACTTGTGTATTGTGAATACAATGAATATTGTGTAAATATAAATATATATATATATATATATATATATATATATATATATATATATATATATATATATATTTATATTTATATTACATAATAAACAAATACAGTTCTATGTACAGTATATTATACTTCTATAATGGAAGCATCTTTATTAGGACTTGTGTTGCTTTCTTTGTTACCCCCTTTAAAATAAGGTCCCATGGCTTTGTTTTAATGATAGCCTATTTGTGGTGTATTACAAAGCAGCAGGATAGGGTCCATGCACCATCAATTGATTGGGGCCAAGTCAAGTCAATGGCTGTATGTGTCATTGGAGACATGCCCCATCTGTCCTGGATCCCCTGTGTTAGTGAGCTGCTGTTCAGCAATGCGTCTGTGAGCTGTCCGCGGTGCTGAAGCGTTAACTGCAGTGCTACATTTTCCAAGCTCTGCATACACCGCTCCTTTTAAGGCCATCCATAGTAGCCCTAGAGCTCAGCGCCTCTCATTCTGCTCCTGTCAGCTTTAAACAAACTAGAGGGGAACGCTGATACATCTAAGGTTCTATCCAAAGCAGTAGTTGATAAAGCAGCTTCACTAGACGCCAAACATTTTATTGTAATGCCACAAGACATGAACTGGTTTGTTACCATTTACATGACACAACCCAGTTCAGAAAGAACCATGAATGTACAAATAGAAACCACTGCACTCCTCTTATTGGATAGAAAAAAGAGCAGCTAGCTTGAATTGGGATATTCATCTAACCGTAGAATTACCAAGCAGTATCGGGATCACAAATATACAAAAAAAGTCAAACATATTCATATACTAGTAGACATTTCACAGAAAGTGTTAATAATATTTAGTCTGCATTCTGCACACCGATGTTAGTCCACTCTACACCATGCAGGTAGTGCCCTGGTTGGGATTCAAACCAAAGACCTCAGTGCTGCAGAGCAGGAGTACCAACCACTAAGCCAGTGTGCTAGCAAAATAGAAGCATAGATGATGTCTGCAGAAAAAAAATACCAAATTGTCTATCCATTTAGCCCCATTTTTTTAAATTAATTTTTTTTGGTGATTTTTTTTTGTAAAAATGAATGTTTTTAGGTATTTTTTATGTATCGATGAACGTGTTTTTAAGTATAGATTTGTGTTTGTTCCAAGCATGTTTAAATCCATTTAGTGTTATCTGACTCACTACCTCTGCTGGAAGGCTATTTGAAGCGTCAACTACTTCAGTAAAACTTTCTAAGATTAGTTTTGAACTTTCTTCCTGCTAGTTTGAGTTGATATCCTTGTGTTCTTATTCTTGGCTTAATAATATAAATTCTGCCTTTCATGAACCCTATATACAAGGGTTTCATGTCTCCCCCTTCTTTGCTTTCCTAAAAACTGCATGTTTTAAGTACCTTTCCTGATATGTTTTATCCATTTTTGTTGCCCATTTCTGGACACGTTTTATCTGATCCAGACACAGGCAGCATAAATGGTGAAAGGTCTGCCTCAATTGCCAACGTAAACTATTTCCATGGTCTATGAAAAGCTAAGCCCCCGTTCACACCGTTGCATCTTGTCATGCAATTTGACAGTTCAAAATTGCATGACAAGTGGCTCCCTATTTGAGCCTATGGAACCATTTCAAATCGGTGCAACTCCGACTTGCACCGATTTGAAAAAGGCTCTTGCACTAATTTTGGCGATGTGCGACTTGCATTGACATCTCTGCATGAAATCCCACAGATGTCGGCAAGCCGCATATGAAATCGCACTGACCGGAGGCTTTGAAATTGTGCTGATGTAGTGTAATTTCAAAGCCGCATTCAGTGTGAATGGGGGCTAAAAAATATCTAAACTTAAAAACAACAATTTCTAGTATTGAAGTGTATTAGTCCTTAGATGTGATGGTAATCCTGGCATTTATTCACTTCCTATCCTAGGGTGACAACTGTACTGAGATTATGTTGTCGTCCTAGGACAGGGAGGGTGTTAGGGCTACATAACATCTCCCTCTCTTCTCCAATGTCATGCATTCACATTTGTATAGAATGACAATGAGCATTGCGTTTTTGTGCTTTTTTTGTGTGTTTTTGGTGCATTGCATCTAGGCAGCCCATTTATTTCATTGGGCTGTCCTACACGTGACAATACCAGCTCAAGTGTTGAGCGTTGCATGTATTTTAATCGCACATCTTTGTATGCTTTTGCCTCAAGCAAAAGCGTACTTGTCGCTTGTCATTTTCGGGGGGTCATTCGGGGTATCATCAGTAATGAATAGTAACACATTCACACTTGTATGCTGAATGAACATCCACAATGTGCAATATATAGCGCAGCAAGTGTGAATGGGGTCTAAAGGGGAGGTGGTTTGTAGTCCATGGAGATAGCATGAAGCAATACTAACCGGTAACAGCCCGGAAGCAGAGAGTATTTCTTGATGAACAGCTATTTGTATTTCCACCAGCAGCAATAAAAGTCTTTCAATGGCATATTTAATAGACCAAAAGGAAGCAAATAAGAAAAAATTGTTTACAAATACTTAAACAGTCCAAGTCAAAAAAAAAAAAATCTGCACTTAGCATGTTTTCCCATGCGCAAATCCACCTTTATCTGAAACTTTAAAGAACATATGTGCCTCCACCACCATTTGACAAGGCACACTGGGGTTGATTTACTAAAACCGAAGAGTGCAAAATCTGGTGCAGCTGTGCATGGTAGCCAATCAGCTTCTAACTTCAGCTTGTTCAATTAAGTTTTGACAAAAAAGCTTGGAAGCTGATTGGCTTCTATGCAGTGCTGCAATTGATTTTGCACTCTCCAGTTTTAATAAATCAACCCTACTATGCTGCTTTTACCAGATTTCTAGAGGAGATCATACAACAAGGGTAGCAGTGATATTCTGGGATATGATCAAACTCTTCACCCTTCATAGTGGTAAAGGTGCTCTATACGTTCTCTTTTAACCATTTACAGCCTAGGTGGGTATGAGAAAAGAAGAGCACTCCTGATTGTTGCCAGCAGTGGCGTCGCTAGGGGGTGGCTTTTGGGGCTATAGCCCCGAATCTGGGGCCAATAGCCCCGAGTCTCTGCAGGGGCCCCCAAGGGGAGGGGAGGCTCTCTGGGGACCCTGATGTAAGTGGGGGGCTCTCTGGGGACCCTGATGCAAGGGGGTGGCTCTCTGGGGACCCTGATTTAAGGGGGAGACTCTCTGGGAACTCTAATGTAAGGGGGACTCTCTGGGAACCCTGTTGCAAGGGGGAAGCTCTCTGGGGACTCTGATGTAAGGAGGAGGCTCTGATGTAAGTGGGGGGCTCTCTGGGGATATATACACACACACACATGTATATTACTGTATATACATGTGTATACCCACCCAAGCATATGACTTTCTTTACTACGCTGCTATGGGCTCTAGCTCCAGATCTTTTATAGACCTAGAAACACCCCTGGTTGCCAGTTTATAATTTTATTAAAATTGCTAATGCAAATAATTCACCATTTGCACAAGGCATCTCCTAGTTGCAGTGTGTCCCTCCCTGCGTTTTAATGTACCTGGGAGGGGTACAGCAACCCGAATCATTGCCTGCCGTCTGATAAAGTCAATGGCATGCTGTGGGTGGAAAAAGCTGAATTTAAGGCTTTTTTTTTTTTTTTTTAAATGAGAACTGCTAAAAGGATTTATTTGATATTTATAGGCAAGCAGTTATCATTTAATATATAGGTATTTATATAGTGTCGTCACTTTACACAGCACTTTACATATTATACATTCACATCAGTCCCTGCCATCAAGGAGCTTACAATCTAAGGTCCCTATTTCACATACATTTACACATATGTTAAGGCCAATTTAGAGATAATAATTCATATGATGCAAAAGTATAGTGTAAATTAGTACGTGGATATATAATGAGTTCAGCAAAAAGTTCATAAAGTCCTTATTGGGACATCCAGAGTTAGCTCTTGCTGGTCTCAGGACACTCTATGCAGCCCCTCTAGGAGACTGAAGAATTCCCTATAAGTAAGAGATAAGAATAGGACAGCAGGGGGCGCAATCTAAGACTCACACATAAATTGCAACTCAATGTATAAACTTAAAAATGTCTTGTGAGCTACCACAATAAATCTTAATATCTGTACTATTTGGCTGCTTTCACACTAAGACGGCTTACAGGCGCTATAGCGCTAAAAATAGCACCTGTAAAGAGCGGTGCGCTGGCAGGACGCCTAAAAAAGTCCTGCAAGCCGTATCTTTGAGGCGCTGTAGGAGCGGTGTATATCAATGGGCAGTGCCGCCGAAGTGGCGGCAAAGACTGGGGTGTTGGGGGCGTCAGCGGTAAGGGCGCTTTACCGTCGTTTTTGCGGCCCTTTTCGACCGCTAGCCCCCGCTAACCCCAGCTAATGGCCGGAAAAGGTTAGCTGGGGTTAGCGGGGGCTAGCGGTCGAAAAGGGCCGCAAAAACGACGGTAAAGCGCCCTTACCGCTGACGCCCCCAACGCCCCAGTCTAAAAGTAGCCTTTGTCTCTTTCTGCTGCTGGCACTGATCACAATCCCATATGTCCGTGCTTTACAAAAATAAATTTAAAAAATAGTGCCCGCCTATACACTGTTACAAAGATTCCAAAACGACATGAACAAAAAAAACAATAATAACTGTGCAATAGATGACTATTATAAATGTGCTAAAGGTGCATATATCATAAGAACAAAATTATATAGTATATTCTGAATGGACAATGGAATGGAATGTTGATGTTATTGATTCACTGGAAGCATAAATATTATTGTTTTATGATCTATGCACCTTTAGTACTTTATGCACTATTATGCAATATTCACTTTAACATTTATAATAGTCATCTATTGCACAGTTATTATTGTTTTTTTGTTTTGTTTATATAGTTTTGGACTCTTTGTAACAGTGTATAGCGCGGCACTATTTTTTAAATTTATTTTTGCAACTCAATGTACTAGAAACAGTGGCATGTATTATCAGGAATCCAGTCCATGACACTGATATGCATGCAAAGTGTATCGCCCAATCCAGAGATCTCAACTCCGCAGCAGTCATGTGCAGGAGGCAGGGGCCAACCCCTAATAATATGCACCATTTTTCAACATGTGAGTTGCCATTTAAGTGTGAGTCTATTAATTCTTCCTATGCTGCACCTAGTTTGGCGCCCTCTCTTGTCTCCTCAATTTCCAGGCATACCCAATGGGTAGCCTTGTGTACAATACCTGGATTCTGGTACCCCACCTCACTGAGACCTCCACCACATCAGGCCAAACTTTGATGACAAGCGATTTTTAACTGTTTACATGTGAGTTGCCAACTTGTCTTTTCCAATAAATACATGAATTTACTACACTTAGATTGTGCTCTCCATGCAGGTACTGTACATGGGTGAAAAGGTCCTTGGATGCACAAAAGTTGCACTCCAGCATCCGTGTACAAGAGGCCTAATACTGCAAATAATTGCAGCTGTTGTGCGCCCAAGGACTAAAGTCTGTGCGCATGCATGAGTTTATGCAAGCTGCATATAGCTAGCCTACGGCCATTCATTATTATTACTATTGCAGCTGTTTCTCCTGTGTTCAGACATAAGCCTACAATTTACGTCAGCTGCCCGAAGGCATCCATGTGCATGAGGCCTTCTCTTTATTTTTGTGGATGTATTATTTGCATGGCTGCAATATTCTGCAGAAGCATGCAGCACATTTTAATTACTCGAGCATTAGAGGAGCAGGATGCAATGCAAAGTGTAGCTATGATAATGTCAAGGTCTCCACTCTAGAAAATGTTCCCATTTTTGTTTGCAGTATTCCTGGATACAGGATATTAGGCTGTCTCTGCCTCATTGGATAAAAACCAGTGGGAGAAAATTGCCTCCAGGAATTGTAACAGCCTCTAGGAATTTATCCAAAGCAGCGGTATTGATTGTGAATAGAGATGGATTTTTTATGCAGCTCCTCCTGAATATCTTTTATTCATATTGTTACTTGTGCAATAAATTATACATAGCGTACATAGACCTGCAGTATGATGAGCACATATGCCACAGCGCAAGTGAAGCTTGGAGACATTGTTCAGGGGCCACAGGGGTCCTTATTACTGTATTCACCAACATAGGTCATATGGATAGTAGATTTTGTAATGTCAATAGTCCTGGTGATTCTGTAGCATTACTAGAGGAGTTCAGGAGAAAAGACAAAAATACTCTTTTCTAATTCACGTATCCACATTTTGTTCCTTGAAATTCAGGGATAAAAATGTTCATCAACTGCCATGTCTGGTTTAAGTTGTTCGTACTATTATTATTACTGTTATTAATATTAATATTATCAATGTTTTTTTTCTATCATTATTTTTATTATTGAATATGTTGGTTGGACAGTTTACAGAAACAGACAATTTTCACAATCCCTAGGAATTGTTAAAAAGTAAAGAAAGAGACAAAGCTCTCTCAAGAAACTGTAGGATTTTAGTGTGAAAATGTTGTGTCTGTTATTAAGGTGAGCACCAGAAACAACAATTCATTAGAAAAATATAAATTTATTAAAGAATATCAGATTAAAAACAACACAGCATTAATAAATAAATACATTTAATAATAAATAATATATAATATAAATACATTTATATTTTTCTAATTAATTGTTGTTTCTGGTGCTCACCTTAATAACAGACACAACATTTTCACACTAAAATCCCACAGTTTCTTGAGAGAGCCTTGTCTCTTTCTTTTTTTTTTATTATTTTTATTATTATTTTTATTTTTTATTATTATTATTTTTATTATTAAAAATAATCTTAGTAGTAGAAGTATTTGGCCTCTTACACACAGTACTGATGTATGACCCTCAAATATTCCTGGCAGAAAAAATGCGAAGATAGGCTGTAAAGCGCTTGTGCATATTTGCGCATACGCGCGCACATACTTTCAAAATTTTTCTAGTTTTATTTCATTGCAGAAAGTGTGTTGTATGCACATATATGTGCATATTTGCACACATACGTGCAAAAATACTGACTGGCGATGTCTATTTCTGTATTTTTTTTTTTTAACTGATCTATATGCAGCCCATGTTTTTGCACGTTTGTGTACAGGCACATTGAAAACAATGGTCTGCATTTTCATCAGTAAAAAAATGCTGGTATACCTAAAAATGCGCTTTTTAGGCAGAAATGTGCAAGAGGCCTTATTGTTTGTTCCATGATTATTAAAGTGTATTTCCACTTTTACAGTAAAATTGGGATAACACCTACTTTAGGTCTTATGCACAAAAAAAAGCGGCATAAAAAAGGCCGCTTTTAAAGTGATTGTACACCCTGAACAACCACTTTTACCTTTACTTTTTAGGTGCTGGAAATATCTCCTAAACCTCCATGGTTTAGGAGATATTTACAATAAAGCCATGCGCCGATGTCTACGGCGCATGCGCAATTTAGAAAGGGCAGATGGTGCCGTTTCTAAAGGGGGTCATGCCGTGACTGGTGGCTCCTGCACGCACGTGCGGGAGTGACGTCACGCTACTCCGGCCACAGAGCCAGAGTTCGCGGCCCTGGAAGGAAGAGGGATGAAGATGGACACTCGCTGCTAGTGGGGACAGCGGTGACATTGCAGGCTTCGTTTTCAGGTAAGTGCCACATAATGGGCTAGTATACGATGCATAGTAGCCCATTATGCTTTACCTTTGCCGAGAAATAAAGAGGAAGTAAAACCTTGTTGGGTTTTACTTCCTCTTTGTTCCCCTGCAAAGTAAAAGCATAATGGGCTATTATGCATCGTATACTAGCCCATTATGTGGCACTTACCTTAAAACGAAGCCCGCGCTGTCCCCACTGGTAGCCGCAGCCTCTTCCTTCCAGGGATGCGGACTCTGGCTCTGTGACTGTCCGGAGCCATGTGACGTCACTCCCGTGGATGCACGTGGGAGCAGTCAGCCACGGCACTTGCGAGTGAAGAAACGGCACGGAGGTCTGTTTCTTCACAGCGCATGCGCCAATGACGTCATCGGCTCACTACAAGGTAGATATCTCCTAAACAGCGCACATTTAGGAGATATTTCCACTACCTTATTCTAGGCTTACTTATAGGTAAAAGTGGCAATCAGAGGTTTACAACTACTTTAAGGGCATTTGACTTTTTATTTTCAGCCTCCAAATGTCCCTCTATGTTAGCCTGTGTGTGGACATGCACACATAAGGTGTTTTTTCAGGCATTTGGAGACAGGAGCATTTATAGGCTGAAAAAAAAACTTTGCTTGTGCATTCATGAGACTAGCATATTAGCAGAAAAACTACTTGACGTACCTAAAGCACCTAAATGTAAGACGTGTTTGAATAAATGAATATTCTGCCCAAATGAATGAATGAACGCCCAAACACTTGACGAGCCTAAACGTGCCCAAATGCATTTGAAAAACATGGCTTTATGCATATTTTTTAAGTTGCTTTTCTCCTACCAGCTGGGAAAATGCTCACTGTGCATGAGGCTTTAAATTTGTTACATATTCACATAGCATAACAAAAAAAAAAAATTACCGCTTAATATTTTAGATGCTCTTTTCTGACAGCTCTAGCGCTGAAAAAGCCTATTTAATTTTCTTGGTTTATCTGTGGGTTGGGAAGATGTGTTTGCCATACTTTACCCTGTTTGTACTGTGCTGGCAGATCTCATTATCAGTTGTAATCTAGATGTGCACACTCTCTGTCCTAACAAATGGTTAACGAGGAAATTAAGTCCCTGCTGTGTTTTTTTTTTTTTTTTAATCCCCACTTACCTGTTATCCAGCTTTATCCTCAATTTAGATACTTACCTGCCCAGTTGGCCTTCTGTGTTCCATTGATCACATCCAGCAGGCCAGAGCTTGTGCTGCTATCTTGGACCTCCTTATTCATCAGAAGATGGCTGCCTCTTCTGGGTTCAGGGAACCAGCCTCCAATGATGCCAGCTAGGTCTGCCCATGGCCTTTATGACTCCTGTAACCTCCTGGGATATGTGACAAGGAAGACCTGCATTTTGGGGACTCACCCCTGAAAGCACAGGGCCCCAAATGGGAGTACAACTTGGTACCACATTCAGCCCCAGCCTGCTGTAGACTTTGACAGGCTGCATGCAGAGGGTAAAAAAGTAAGAAATGTTTTTTTCTTTTAGGTATGCTTTGTGATGGTTACATGAAACAAACATATAGTGGAGTTTTCTAACATTTCACTGCCAATGTGAAAAAACACTTTAACCAGTTCCGGACTGCCCTTTAGCAGATTTACTGCTACAGGATGGCCCTCCTGTGCAGGATCACGTGTATACTGTTTTTGCACTTCTGCCTACAGGGGGCAGAAGCCGTTCTGCGGGTGCTGGGCGCTGGATGTCTCCTGGCACCCGGCGATCATCGGTAAAACACACAGAATGGAGAGCTGTCTATGTAAACAATGCAGATCTCCGTTATGACAGAGGGGGAAGGGATAGATTCTGTGTCCTTGCAAAGCAGGGAAAAAAAATCGATGTCTTCCCCTAGTAAAAGCAGCACACGCATGTCACAAAAACACTGGCTAGGCACACAGTTAACCCTTTGATCGCCCAGATGTTTAACCCCTTCATAGCCAACACAGTGTTATTAGTACCGTGACAGTGCATATTTTTAGCACTGGTCACTGTATTAGTGTCACTGGTTCCCACAAAGTGTCAAAAGTGTCCGATTGTCCACTGCAATATCACAGTCCCTGACCGCCGCCATTACTAGTAAAAAAATAAAAAAAATAGATCAATAAAAATTCCAGTATATATCCCATAGTTTGTAGGCACTATAACTTTTGCACAAACTGATCAACATACGCTTATTGGGATTTGTTTTACCAAAGACATGTAGCAGAATACATATTGGCCTAAATTTATGAAGACATTTGATTTTTTACATTTTTTTTATTGGATGAGTTTTAAGTAAAAAATATTGTTTTTTTTTTTTTTTTTTTTAATTTTGGCCTTTTTTTGTGTATAGCACCAAAAATAAAAACGTAGTGGTGCTCAAACCACCACAAAAAAAAGCTCTATTGTGGGAAGAAAATTACATAAATTTTATTTGGGTACAGTGTTGCACGACATTTGTAACGCAGTGCCGTATTTCAAAAAATGACCTGGTCATGAAGAAGGGTAAATTTTCTTGAGATCGAGTGACATTTTAGTAAAATTACAACTGTATATCTGTGAAAGCAAACTTTTAGGCTGGGTTCACACTTGTACCACAAACGCTCTGACATCGGGTGCTCATGTCGCATGACATGTGAAAATCAATGGTTCCCTATAAGAGGCGTCTTAACTGGTCCGACTTTGAAAAAGGTTCCTGCACTACTTTGGTCCGACTTTGATTCTACTTCAGCCCATTGAATATCATTGAAGTCGGATCAAAGTAGGATCCTTGTCCTAACCATCCAACTTGTGACATCCGACATGGTGATTACAGCAGCATTAAAAATAATTTATGTCACGCTGGGATAGGGCTGGGGAAAAAATCGTTTTGAATCTTGAATCGAGTTGAGAGGTCAAATCGATTCAAAATTTCAGCAAATAGATTTTTTTAGATTTTGTTTTTTCACCGCGCCGGTCCTGAGGAGCTGCGAGCAGGATTTTTTAGGCGAGGCCGCGGTTCGGCCTAGTCTGCGAGGCCGGACGCCGCGGCCTCACCTAAAAACTCCTGCCCGCAGCTCCTCAGGACCAGCGCGGTGTCCAAAAAAATAAAAAAACTCGATTCGAATCATGAATCAAGTTTTTTTTTTAAAATCGCAGATTTTTTTTTTTTTGAGAAAATTGCCCAGCTCTACACTGGGATTGTTTTGATTGGTCAAAGAACAAGTCGCACTATCTCAAAGTCGGAGCAAAATCTTATCATGTTAATTCAAGTTGGATGTAAGTAGGACCGAAGTAGGAGGGCAAATTAGAATGACAGTCATACAACAGCCATGTCATATCAGTGTGAACCCAACCTGAGTGTACAAATACCTCCCACTGACACCCACACTTGTAGACAATTAAATCTTATTTCCTGTGTAGAGTCAACTTTGTTAGCTGTTCTTAACCAGAAATTCTACGGATAAATGCTCAGTTCCCATTTTGCAACAGGAGCTTTTTGTACTGAGTGTAAGCTGTGCTGTCAATTATCCTAATGCAATGAAGGGAAAGGGCACAGACTGAAAAAAGGGAATCAGGAAGGAGAAAGTTAGATTGTGCTTTATATGTTTTTGCCTTCCTCTGGATCATCTGTGGGTATAAGACTGTATATGAAGGTTTTCTATGTAATTTTTTTTTTCTATTGATTGAACTAGACAGACTTGTGACTATTTTCAGTCTGACTATGACAAGATTAACCGCTTGCCGACCGCCGCATGTACATATACATCAGCAGAATGGCACGGCTGCGCAACCTGTACGTCCCCTTGAATTTGCCGCTGTGTGGTCGCGCGCGCGCAACCCTGGCGCGAGCTCCATGTGTAGGATCACGGGTCCCGCGGACTCGATGTCCGCGGGGATACCCGCGATCGTCTCACAGAGAGGAAGATTGGGGAGATGCTAATGTAAACAAGCATCTCTCCATTCTGCCTAGTGACACTGTCACTCATCATAGCTCCCTGTGTTTGGGAGCGGTGATCAGAGATATGTCACTCGTAGCCACGCCCCCTAACAGTTAAAATCACTCCCTAGGGCACACTTAACCCCTTCCTAGCCAGCTAGTGGTTAACCCCTTCACTGCCAATGTCATTTTTACAGTAATCAGTGCAATTTTATAGCACTGATCACTGTAATGCCCCGTACACACAGTTGGATTTTCCAACGGAAAATGTGTGATAGGACCTTGTTGTCGGAAATTCCGACTGTGTGTAGGCTCCATCACACATTTTCCATCGGATTTTCCGACACACAAAGTTTGAGAGCAGGATATAAAATTTTCCGACAACAAAATCCGTTGTACACAAATCCGACGGACAAAGTGCCACGCATGCTCAGAATAAATAAAGAGATGAAAGCTATTGCCCACTGCCCCGTTTATAGTCCCGACGTACGTATTTTACGTCACCGCGTTTAGAACGATCGGATTTTCCGACAACTTTGTGTGACCGTGTGTATGCAAGACAAGTTTGAGCCAACATCCGTCTGAAAAAATCCTAGGATTTTGTTGTCGGAATGTCCGAACAAAGTCCGACTGTGAGGTACGGGGCATAAGAATGACAGTGGTCCCAAAAATCTGTCAAAATTGTCCGATGTGTCCACCATAATGTCGCAGTCATGTTAAAAATCGCAGATTGCCACCGTTACTAGTAAAAAAAAAATATTAATAAAAATGCCATAAAACGAACCCCTATTTTGTAGACGCTATAACTTTTGCCCAAACCAATCAATAAACGCTTATTGCGATTTTTTTTACCAAAAATATGTAGAAGAATACGAATTGGCTAAAACTGAGGAAAAAAAAATGTTTTTTTATATATTTTTTGGGGATATTTATTATAGCAAAAAATAAGCAAGTGCACTCGGAAGTGCAGTCGCTGTAGATCTGAGGGGAAGATCTGAAATAAGGGGAATCTCTGCTGATTTTGTCATCCAATCATATGCAAGTTAAAAATTCTGTTTTTTATTCTCCTTGCATGTCCCTATCAGATCTACAGCGACTGCACTTGAAAGTGCAATTTCAGTGCACTTTCAAGTGCAAAGTGGATTTGCCTTTCGTAAATAACCCCCACTGTGTTTTTTTCAAAATTGTTGCTCAACAATCAAATACCACCAAAAGAAAGCTCTATTTGTGGGAAAAAAAGGATTCAATTTGGTTTGGAAGCTACATCGCATGACCGTGCAATTGTCAGTTAAAGCGACGCAAAAAGTGCTCTGGTCTTTGGCCAGCCAAATGGTCCGGGGCTTAAGTGGTTAATATTGTTATAAATAGCAATAATAAGCAAGATGATTTATGGCACTATAGAAATGAACAGATAGATATTGCGGATCAGCCTTTTTAACATGGAGGAACTTGAAAACAATCTCTCCAGTCCCAAATGTTCTTTACATTTGTGATCAGTGGGAAGAATCTCCACTTACAGATAGCTATAAATATTATTGGGGTCATTGGTTGCTTATCTGAGACTTAGAAATTGCTCATTGTTCAAGGTACTCCTAGCAACCTCTGGAGAAACCCTAGGGTTCCGTGAAACCTTGGCTTAGAAAGGCTGCTGTAGATATATAGATAGAAACTAAAGACAGAAAATTCAGGGACATGCATTATACTGTTGTAAAAGTAATGAATATTTTGTGTTAGCTAATGCTTTAAAGTAAACCTGTCATGAAAAAGATATGGAGGCAGCCATTTCCAACATCCTTCTGATGATGCTAGTTGCCTAGCTGTCATGCCAAGACCCACAACAACTATGCCGATTAAATAAGTCAGAGGAAACATACTTGTTTCAGGTCAGTGACTCAAATTATTGAAGCAAGAGAAGCGGGTCAGCATGAAAGCCAGCCAAACTGTATATAAAGAAGATAGATTGCAATCTCCGTCTTTCTCTCAACAAGATATTGATAAGGAAGAGTCTTGAGATGGCAACAAAATACTGATAAGACAAATGAAGAAAGAAGGGAAAGGGGGCAGGTTACTGAAATCTTAAAGGCGGTAAAAAGGTTCAGGAGGGCAGTACAGTGTATTTGGTTCAAAGTTGAATAATTCAGCATTCAGTAAGGAGATCAGGAACACAGGGACATGACATCAAACTATCAGGATGAAAAGTTCTAAACCTTAGGCCCCTTTCACACAGCCGTTCCGTTCAGATCCGCCCATTAGTTATTCAGGCAGACCTAAATGGCAGCTCAATGTTAGTCCACAGGCAGTCAAATCCAATTACCTCTGAGGAAGTCTAGTCCCCCCCCCCAAAATGGAAAAGGCTTGCATTCTTTTTTGAAACATAAACGTGATGGATTGAAGGTAGTTGGATGTAAACGGATGCACGTCTGATTACATCTGCCAGCCCATAGACCTAACTTGGGTCTGCTAAGCTCTAGGAGGGCATAACTGAATGGATATGGATTTGCTGAGCCAGGATTGGGGGTGGAGGGGTGGGATTCGTGCTGGGAGGGGGGATTTGGTGAAAGGAGAGGTTTAGTTCTGGTTCGGCAGAGGATCTGTACATGATCCCTTGCTGATCAGAGTGGACATAGCGAGTGTAAATGGGCCCTGTGTTGGTGGATTGGGTGGGGGGGATTTGTGCTGGAGGGTGATTTTGGGGGAAAGGATATGAGCTAGGAGAGGGGATTTGGTGGAAAGGAGAGGTTTGGTTCTGATTCAGCAGAGGATCTGTACATGATTCCCTGCTGATCAGAGAAGACACAGTGGGTGTAAATGGGCCCTGTACTGGTGGATTGGGTGGGGGGTGGGGGGGGGGGATTTGTGCTGGAGAGTGATTGTGGTGGAAAGAATATGTGCTGGGTGAGGGGATTTGGTGGAGGGGAGAGGTTCTGTGTTTGGCTCTGACTCTGCAGGGGATCTGTTCTGCAGTCATTTTCTTTGCTTCTATTAATCTTCTTATTTGGTGTTTCTGCCATTAACACATTTCCTAGCCTAGGGCACCAATGTTACCCCACATACTGTATCTATGCAGCATTGTGAACCAAGAACAGGACTAAAGAACCATAATACAGAGGGAAGGGGTTCTATAGTCCTCAGAGATAACTGGGGACAGTGTAACTGATAAGACCGCAGCATGGGCAGAGTGCAGGGTGTTATCAACTTTCTTCTCTGGCGAGATTGAAAGGTATTTGCAGATATCAAACAGATATAATAAAATTACTGTATTTGTTTATTTAATAAACCAAAATGGACCAAATAAAAGAAATCCATTGTTAGTGTTGATCTGCTATTTGAGATGCACAGGAGCAGCAGAGAAGATTAATTGAGATAAACAATTCTGACCATTTTGACCAAATATCTGACTCTTGAGTGCACAGATCAGGTCAGGGTATATTGAGATGATAAACAGTGAGTCAAACCAGATTAAAATGTTGTTTACCTAGTTTTTTAGGTTGAAAAAGACCCAAGTCCATCAAGATCAAAGTCTGACATCTCAAGTTTTGGTCCTGAAAAAGACAAAAAAACACAGAACTAACCCCCTCCTTATCTCCATCTTGCAGCAACTGTAGTCAGTTTGGCCTCATGGAGGAAAAAACACCTTTCTTACCCCATAGACATAGGTAGATGAATTCCCTGGATCCAAATATTTCCATTCATCCTACGCTTTGTGACTGTAGATATCAGTCATTCCTTTCTTAAGTTCCTTTATTGATTTTGCCATTACTACCTGATGGGACAGGGCATTGCATAGCTTAACCACTCTCACCAGAGGTGACCTCATCTGAAGATGAGGCTTCCAACTTTTTACCTGGATACAACTGATGTATGTTGTCTTTGGAGGGAAGGGGGGAGTTCCAGATTTTTATATTTTAATCACATATTTATTTGCCCCAAAAAATGTCTATTTACAGAGTTGACCCTTCCTAAATTAATGCTAACACTTTCTTTGCTGTACACAACTGATGCTTTCTATTCTTGGGGGAAAAAGTTAATTTTCCAGATTTCTCTATGTCTATATAAATATATATACAATATATATCTATATCTTGGTTGTGCATATTACACTTATATATACTGTATCTATATAGATATCTATCTATCTATATATATATATATATATATATATATATATATATATATATATATATATATATATATATATATTAGTTTGACTTTAAAAGTGTCTTTTTTAAAAACTGAACATAACAGCACCTAAAAAAACACCAGTTTTTCTTTCCGTTCATTCAAGGTCCATGTCAGACTAGAATACTCTAAATCAATGGTCTCCAAACTGTGGCCCAAGGGCGGAATGTGTCCTTTTGCTTGCCTTTAGTCCGGCCCTTGGGGCACTATTCCTCCCACTGACTCTAAAGATATCGCACTATTCCTTCCACTGACATCAATGATGGTGCACTTTTCCTCTCACTGACTCCAACAGTGGGGCACTGTTCCTCCCACTGACACCAATGACAGGACACTAATAATTCCCCTAATACCAATGATGGGGCATTGTTTACTCCCACTGATGCCAGGGCATTTTCTGCTCCCACTGGCCACGGTCCTGCCCCTAAACTCAGAAGCACAGTAAACTGGCCCTTTGTTTAGAGAGTTTGAAGACCCCTGCTCTAAATGGATGTCTTGGGGCCCCTGGGATCTGGAGATCTGTGCAGATTATCACACTATACTAGTCAGTTCTCAGACAATATTTAGTTCGTATACATTGTTTCCTATTGCAAGCCCCAATGAAGGGCTGTTTTTGGGTCCCTGAAACGTGTTCTCCTTTGATCATAAAATTATATCTGGACTACAGGACAGTGGTTTGGCGCTTCAATTTTTATTTTTGCTATTCTGTTAATGGGAGCAAGGCAAAATATCAAGGAGTTTTAGGTTGTGTTAGCCACTGCAAATATGTGACGTAGGTATCCCAGGAGGCAGCAGGGGGACAGTCACCCTTTACTAGGCTAACAATAAAGAAGTTTGAGGACAACAACACTAGAAAGCAGAATAAGGCTTCTTTCACATTTGCGGTAATCCTTACTGCCCCCTGAAAAGTGACCTGCAGTGGATAGCTTTTCAGAGGGTTGCATAGCAGTGGCTGGCAGGCATTAAGGAAATACTACTGCTGCGCTCCTTTTTTTTTTTACTTTTATTTTTAAATTGGCAATTGGCAATTTTACATTGCAGGACTACGCTGTAACTGTAATGCCCTGTACACACGGTCGGATTTTCCGACGGAAAATGTGTGATAGGGCCTTGTTGTCGGAAATTTCGACTGTGTGTGGGCTCCATCACACATTTTCCATCGGACACACAAAGTTTGAGAGCAGGCTATAAAATTTTCCAACAACAAAATCCGTTGTCGGAAATTCCGATCGTGTGTACACAAATCCGACACACAAAGTGCCACGCATGCTCAGAATAAATTAAGAGACGAAAGCTATTGGCTACTGCCCCGTTTATAATCCTGACGTACGTGTTTTACGTCAACGCATTCAGAACGATCGGATTTTCCGACAACTTTGTGTGACCGTGTGTATGCAAGACAAGTTTGAGCCAACATCCGTCGGAATAAATCCATGGATTTTGTTGTCGGAATGTCCGATCAATGTCCGACCGTGTGTACAGGGCATAAGCCTTGCTCATTCTAACCTCCAGCAGTGTACCTTTACTTAGCTTCTCCACCCCTCTCCACTGCCCCAATTACTTCCCAAGCCCCTGCAAACATCCCGTGCAAATGCTAATCCTATAAACCCTAGGACCCCATGGAGACACTTAAAGACCATGAATCTATTTTGTAAGATTACCTTTAAAGTGATACTAAACGCAAACTGTTTATTTACATTGTCCCTTCTATTTCTGTATATGGATAATGGCACTGTAATTATTTTAATAAAAGAAAACATCTAAGTACCTTTTTCCTAATCGATATATAGCTGTCACATGGCCCAGATCTTTCCCAGCCTGTCTAAAAGGAAACATAAGCAGGAAGAGTTCCTCTGCTGCTGGTCACATGTTCAAATTAAAAAAATCAGCCTTTGGAATACAGAGTAACAAAAATTAAACAATATCAATAAACTGTTTTAACCACTTGCCACCTGGGCCAATTCTGGCACTCCGCTCCTACTTGTAAAAATCATAATTTTTTTTGTTAGAAAATTACTCAGAACCCCCAAACATTATATAAGCTTTTTT
The DNA here is from genome assembly GCF_042186555.1 of Aquarana catesbeiana. NCBI lineage: Eukaryota > Metazoa > Chordata > Amphibia > Anura > Ranidae > Aquarana > Aquarana catesbeiana. The sequence goes on along the minus strand of NC_133333.1, from coordinate 55,239,867 downwards.
TTACCAGAGACCCTAGGAAATAAAATGGCGACTTTTTATGTCACATGGTATTTGCGCAGCAATATTTCAAACGCGTTTTTTTTTATTGAATTGAAAAAACACTTAGCCCAATTGTTTTTTATAATGTGAACGATGATGTGGGCACGGGGACGGGGGCACTTTAAATTTTTTTTTTTTTTTTTTTTCATTTTTTAATTTTTACCCTTTAAAAATTTTTTTTAGCACTTTTATTCCTATTACAAGGAATGTAAACATCCCTTGTAATAGGAATATTGCATGACAGGTCCTCTTTATGGAGAGATCTGGGGTGACCCCCACATCTCTCCTCCAGGCTGGAAAGCCTGAGATAAAAAAAAAGAAAGATAGAAACGATCTTGGCTTTCCAGCCGAGTACATGGCATTATTTACAACTGCCAGGCTGGGTGTGACATCTTAACGTTGCGCCCAGACCTCCGAGAGTCATAGAGACTGCCGAGGACCATCTGGTCACCGGTACTCTCTATGGTGAACTTCCGCCAGCAGCGGATTCCTTCCCCGATTCACCGATCGCACAGGCGAGACAGTAGAAGCACCAGAGGGCAGTGGAAGGAGGGGGGGGTGGGGCGTCACTATGATTTAGGTGCAGGCATCAACCCGGTATAACCACTGAAACGGGAGGACATCCATTTATGCCCTCCCGATGGGAAGTAGTTTAATTGTCATATAAATATATATTTGAAATCAAATCTTTGTTATTTTGTGGAAATAAAATGATGTTGGTGGATTTCTGCCAGTCACATGCTGTGTCATGCCCTTTAGAATAAGAGGGTGGTGAAGCCACCATTAATCTACAAGTAATATCCCACCCTTATTGTGCTTAACTGGTTAGTGAGCATGGAGGAGGGAGGGAGTGGGCTGTCATTTAACACTGTGTATACGCCCACATGTGTTACTGTATAGTCACATGGGCTGCTCAGATGGAAATGCTCAGCATAGAAACTCACTGAAATCTGAGCATGTGCCAGTGACAACACTGCTCCGCAAAATCCCTAGCTGAGTTGGGGACATGAACCGAAGGTGGAGATAGAGAGCAGCAGGATCAACCAGGCTTTTTGCAGAATACAGAAAATGAATCTCATAGTAAATGAGTAAATATGAATAGCATGTAATACACCATTTATTCATAGTTTTTTATGATGTGGGTTTAGTGACACTTTAAGAAAGTAATTTGAAAGTCAGACAGGCTTTATTTATTTTCTATTGTTCCTCATCATCCCAAAATTTGCCCCTGGTGTGCGGTCGTCATTGTCATGTATGGTATGAAAGCTATTGTCAGTAATCTTAGCCTTTATTAGTCCAGGTGACATACATAAGATCCAGCCTCATTCATAAAAACAACAATGCTGTCTACAATATATTCTAAATTCATCTCTTCCTCAAACTTAGTCATTTGTATCAGATAATTTGCACAAGCCAAGCTTTATTTGTTTTTCTTAAGCACTTTCTGACATAACCTTTTGCTTTTTAAATGAACGGGAATAAAGTATTGTGTAAAAAAAGAGTGCAAACAATTCACATACTAGCAAAAAAGTGCCTATTATTTACTGAGCATGGAAATACTCCATTAGCCTGTGCCTGTAGATTCAGTAATTGAATCTGTTTCTTCACCATCTCATGCGTCACATTCGGAGCACTCTTATTTATTCAAAGTAGAAATGCAGCCAACACTTCTTTTTCAGTTTTGTTCAGGGCTGGGAAAGGTTAGATCCTCTGTCTGTATCACTATATGGGACTTATTCAATAAAAAGTTATTCTTTCTTGTTAACCTGCAGCAAACAATCATAAACTCTAAAATCTTGTACTGGTTTAACTTTATGAGAGTGTTTGGTTGGCACTAGACTTAAAAACGAAACTATAGTCTGCAATATTATATTCAAAAAGTGGTGCGTTGCTCCCAAACACTAATGTGTTAGTATGATCCCTTTAAATCTGCTTGCATAGCAACTGATACACGTTTATAGAGTGTGTATAGGTGTGAGCGATCCGCTTAGTAAGTTTTGTAGTCTCATAGCACTCAATAGCACAACATAGCAGTGCACCAGTACACACATTTTTAATTTTATACAGTGAGAGGGAAAAAGGTATTCGATCCCCTGCTGATTTTGTCCTTTTGCCCACTGGCAAAGAAATAATCAGTCTATAATTTTAATGGTTTATTTTTAACAGTGAGAGACAAAAATATTCAGAAAAGCACCATTTCAAAAAAGTTATAAACTGATTTGCATTTTACAGTAATGAGTGAAATAAGAATTTGATCAATCAGCAAGATTTCTGGCTTCCAAGTATCTTCTATGTAGGTAACAAGCTTAGATTAGGAGCACTCTCTTAAAGGGAGTGCTCCTAATCTCAGCTTGTTACCTGTATAAAAGACATCTGTCCACAGAAGCAATCAATCAATCAGATTCCAATCTCTCCACCATGGCCAAGACCAAAGAGCTGTCCAAGGATGTCAGGGACAAGATTGTAGATCTACACAAGGCTGGAATGGGCTACAAGACCAATCGCCAAGCTTGGTGAGAGGGAGAAAACAGTTGGTGTGATTATTCGCAAATGGAAGAAATATAAAGTAACTGTCAATCTGCCTCCGTCTGGGGCTCCATGCAAGATCTCACCTCATGGAGTTTCAATGATCATGAGAATGGTGAGAAATCAGCACAGAACTACACAGGAGAATGTGGTCAATGATCTCAAGGCAGCTGGGACAATAGTCACCAAGAAAACAATTGATAACACACTACGCCGTGAAGGACTGAAATTCTGCAGCGCCCGCAAGGTCCCCCTGCTCAAGAAAGCACATGTGCAGGCACATTTGAAGTTTGCTAATGAACATCTGAATGATTCAGAGGAGAACTGTGTGAAAGTTTTATGGTCAGACAAGACCAAAATCAAGCTATTTGGCATCAACTTAACTCACCGTGTTTGGAGGAGGAGGAATGTTGCCTATGACCCCAAATACACCATCCCCACCGTCAAACATGGAGGTGTAAGCATTATTCCTTGGGTGGGTGTTTTTCTGCTAAGGGGAGAGGACAACTTCACCGCATCAAAGGGACAATGGACGGGGCCATGTGCCGTCAAATTTTGGGTGAGAACCTCCTTCCCTCGGCGAGGGCATTGAAAATGAGTCATGGATGGGTATTCCAAAATGCATGGCAAAGGCAACACAGGAGTGGCTCAAGAAGAACCACATTAAGATCCTGGAGTGGCCTACCAGTCTCCAAACTTTAATCTTGTTTTGCGAAGGGGAGCAAATACTCATTTCACTCATTAAAATGCAAATCAATTTATTACTTTTTTGAAATGCTTTTTTCTCTGTCTCTCACTGTTAAATTAAACATTAGACAGATCATTTATTTGTCAGTGGGCAAACCTACAAAATCAGCAGGGGATCAAATACTTCTTTCCCTCACTGTAGTCTGCAATACTTACCTCTTCTGATTGATCTGACGTCTGCAAAGTCCCTCACTGGTGTCGGCATCTTCTTCCTTGAGGTGCTGGCCTTTGGTCGTCTTGATTATCCACATGGGATGATGTAACTTCTGCACACAGGGCTGCTGTTAGAAATCATGGGGCCCCGTATGGCTTACCTGACAGACATAAAATACACAAAAATCAATATTAGCAGACAAAAAAACAACATAACTTACAAAATAAATCTAAAAGATAAAACTGTGCCGAATCATGTGGCAATCGTGGAAAACCACATTGCAGGAAGCTTGTCACCCAAAAAGAGCAGGAGCTTCTTTGGGCGACAAGCTTTGTGTGATGCTGTATGCCTTCTTTCGCTCGACAATGGTGGAAAAACTGCAGCGCGCTTAAGGTGCCATTAAAAATGTGCAGCACCTAAACATGCACGTTGAAGTGCCATTTGGAATTGCGGCGATTCTGCCCTTGATCCCAAATCGCCAGATGTGAATAGGGCCTTTTAAATCAATTACAAAGATCAGTTCCAGAACTTTCCCCGTTTAGTAGTTACATCAACTGAACTTTCTGTGTGTTCCAGCAGCAGCTGCAGATGGCAATATGGAGAGAATAAGAAGCGGCAGCGATGCGGGAGGAGGGAGGATCGGTAATGAAAGACCCAGAAGGGGGGTGATTGGTGTGGTGGGGGGAGAAGCGCAGGTACTGGAAGCAATCGCCCTTTGTCTTTTCCTGCAGCAGGGTAGAAGTGGTGGAAGAGAGGGGAGGAGAAGCCGCTGAGCTTCAGGGGGAGCCACAGAAGGATTTGTTTCTGAAATGAGGCAGTACAACTGCCGTTTCTGCTCGTCGTGTGCCCGGGCCCCCCTTATGAACTGATAGAGCCTGGGTCCGGGTACAGGAGAGCCAGCTGTACTGCCTTATCAGTGGCCCTGCCTACACATGTGCAGCCAATGTGCACATGGCTATACATTGTTGAAATGTACTTGTTAGCTATGAGCAACAGCAGTAGGAGCAAATAGGAGCCATGTACATGTAAATGTTAAACAAAGGGATACGGGACTTTTCAGGTGCATAGACATTGAATTTACACAAAAATGTACAAAATGTATTGGGTTTACAAAAATTGATTAAAAACGTTTGAACGACCTTATGTGTTCATTAAACCAAGGGTACATGTTCATTCAGCACGCTTATATTTTTAACATGTTTCCCCATTCCGGCTTCTTCAGGAAAAAAGCGTGGTGAGAGTACTAATAAGGCAAACAAAAGAAGGTTTTATTGTCAAGTGAACAACATAATTTGCTAACATATAAATCAAGACAAATGAAGACATGGTTGCACTCTCCCAGCAATTCATGGTTCCCAGTAAAGATTCCCTACCTTCAAGGATGTACACTGTAGGTATTCATGTAAACTTTTGCACAACCGTAAAATACTGTATGCACGATTGTGAAGGTTTTTTTTGTATACATAGCTAAACGCTGCGGGCCAAAACACAGCAGGACATGGGCCCATAGCATGCAATACTGTTCAGATCAATCTAAACTACGGTGTGGTGTGTAACAAATTATACACATCAACAGAACAACCAAAGTTGAGTAAAACAAAATTACCCATAGCAACTAGTCAAATTCCCACAGTCATTCCTTTTCAGCAAATATGTGAGAAAAAAAAGAGTCAGAGACTCCGACTATAGAAATGGCTGCCACTGTAGTGATGTGGCTACCTTAAATAAATCATATAGTTTATTCAGCTGGCTTTGAAAGCAGATATAATGAGGTTCACTCCAATGGAGACCTGTTGGTCAAATTCCAAATGGCTCATGCAAGACATGTGCATAAGGAACCAGGAGTCCAGGCAAATGGTCATGATAACCATACAGTATGAAGCTTTTAAATATTGACATGGACATCTCCAACATAAAATAATTATCACATTGTTAAAAAGTAAGTATATTCAAAAAGTAGTATCGATCAGAGAACTGTGATGGTCGTCCAGGACACGTTGCCACTATGCTACAGTTAGAAAGTCCACTTTACATTTGATGTAAAAATTTCAGTTAATCCACTGTTGCCAGAGTAATGCCGCGTACACACGATCGGAATTTCCGTCAGAAAAAACTTGGACGGTTTTCCCGAAGGAATTCCGCTCAAGCTTGCCTTGCATACACACGGTCACACAAAAGTTCTCTGAACTTTCCACCGTCAAGAACGCGCGGTGATGTACAACACTACGATGAGCCGAGAAAATGAAGTTCAATGCTTCCGAGCATGCGTCACATTGTTTCTGAGCATGCGTGATTTTTTGCGCGTCTGAATTGCTTTTCCCGCCTGAAAAATAGAGAACATACTCTCAATCTTTTGCTGGCTGAAATTCCGCAAGCAAAAGACCGATGGAGCAAACACACGGTCGCATTTTATGACAAAAAGCTCTCATCGGAGTTTTGCTGGCTGGATTTCCGATCGTGTGTACGCGGCATTAGTAGGGTTTTCTCAGAAGGTCTTGGTAGGCCTATAGCTTATGTCTATGTAATTCTGTTGTTTGCAACCTTTTCCTCAGTGTTTTGTGAGAGAGGGACGTGCTGGAACCCCTTCACCACACTGTGGCTGTCCATCCAAGATATTCGGTCCTTTGAAAAAACTTTGAAAAACTGAATTTTGTAGAGCTGGTGGTACCGAAAGGCTACCCAAGGGACAATATTTTGCCAGATTCAGCTGGCCAGCTTTTCATTACTCATCTCACTGAAACCAACAACTGGCTCTATTCCTTCCACTAATACCACTGATACTGGTACTATTCCTCCCATTGATTCGAGGCACTATTCCTCCCACTGACATCATTAATGGTATACTAATCATCTTATTGACACCAACTATGGTGCATTATTCCTCCAGCTGAAAACAACTGGCTCTACCACAATACCATACCAGTGATGGGGTGTTATTCCTCTTCATGCTGACCACGGGTGATTAGTAATTTTCTTACTTTCACTGACAACCAAGCCTGAAGCAATATTTTATTCCACTGATGCTGGGGCATTTTCTACTCTGACTGGCCACAGTCTGGCCCCTCTAAAGTCTGAAGGATCATAATCAGACCCTTTGTTTAGAAACTTTGGAGACCCCTGCTATAAAGTTACTTTAAACTCTGGTTGAAAAAGAAAACAAATCTATTCAAGTATGAATTCTTGACTCAAAAAGTCCCTTCTTTTCGCTCTCAGCCTCCTTCAAATCTGCAAATTTTTATTTTATTTTTTTACTGCTGTGATCTGACTTTCTGACTTGTGAGGGTGGCTAAGTTTGTTCTCCATGGTCCCATTGTGTGTAGGAACAGCCATCCTCTCACGCTGGCTCCTGAGATGTTCTATGGAGGCACAAGCAGGCAGAAAAACAAAGAAAAGGCTCGTACACACGATCAGGTTGTTGGCCAACAAGGCGTCAGAATTTTGTCCGAAGGGCGTGTGCCAGGAACTTGTCTTGCATACAAACGGTACACAATTGTCGGCCAACAAACATGAGCGTAGTGACGTACTACATGGAATTTCAGCTCTTGAGCACCACCGGTCGGATTTTAGGCAAACAGACTGTCATCACACAATTCCCGGACGAAAATCTGGCGTGTGCCAGGAACTTGTCTTGCATACAAACGGTACACAATTGTCGGCCAACAAACATGAGCGTAGTGACGTACTACATGGAATTTCAGCTCTTGAGCGCCACCGGTCGGATTTTAGGCAAACAGACTGTCATCACACAATTCCCGGATGAAAATCCGATCGCGTGTACTTAAGATACAATTTCAAGAGAAGTAAATTACATGTTTTTTAAGTAGTGGGTGTATATGGACAATATTTGAAGAACAAGGATATTGTGTTCTTTTATTTTCATCTGGTGATTTGGCTAGTATTTTTTTTTTTACAGAACAAGCTCTCCTGCAAATGTAGCAGCTATATTGGTGAAACAAACCATGTACCGCTGACAGGGGTGCCTACAGTGATCAGCTCTTTTGTATTCCTTTCCTTTATCCCAAAAGAAAAAAAAACTGTTGCTCTAGCTGTGTGTGTAATTGCAGTGTGAGCTGGAATTGGGCTTCAATTTGTTAGTGTATTTAAATCTGTTAGTACAGCTAAAATTCCCCTCCCCCACGACCGACATTGCTGCTGTCCAAAGGTGTCTCTGATGCTCCCTCATCCAGGTGGGGGCACTTTAATATAGGAGGTGTGTTACCGGCCAAGTGAAAACAGAGAGAAAAAAGGCAAAAAAAAGAAAGAAAATGAATGCAGCCACCACATTTAATGATTGGTAAGCTGTAATATATTACATTTTTGTTTTATATTATATATATTATATACTAAGACTTTATAGTCTTATGCCACGTACACACCAGCGGACTTTACGGCAGACTTGGTCCGGCGGACCGGAGTCCGTTGGATAATTCGATTGTGTGTGGGCTCCAGCTGACTTTTTTTCCCCAAAAGTTCGACGGGCCTAGAAATGAAACATGTTTCAAATCTTTCCGACGGACTTGAGTCCGGTCGAAAAGTCCGCTCGTCTGTATGCTAGTCTGACGGACAAAAACCGACGCTAGGGCAGCTATTGGCTACTGGCTATGAACTTCCTTGTTTTAGTCCGGTCGTAAGTCATCATGTACGAATCCGTCGGACTTTGGTTGATTGTGTGTAGGCAAGTCCGTTCATTCGGAAAGTCCGTTGTAAAGTCCACCAGACCTAGTCCATCGAAAAGTCCGCCCGTGTGTACGCGGCATTAGCTTGTTCTTTACATGTGTATGGCTGAATATTAACAATGACATAGGGTACATGTGGGTGGATGTAGTTATATTTCATCCTACTTAATCTATCTCCCCCAAGGTCTCATCTCTCTTTCTAGATTGATGTCTATCAATAAACTTCCCTTTCCTATGAGTGTGTTACAATGTTTTGTTGCCTATGGCAAGGATGTCAGGATATGAACCCAGCACTTGTCAGGTTTAGATAATTTGGACAAAATCAGCATTTCTAGCAACAGTGTATTATCAGTGTAATGACATCATTTATATCAATGCAGTGGGTGGAAGGGGATTGTGGCAAAATGGCTAATACTCTTGAGCTGGCCATAGAAGGATCGAAATTCGACTGGTGTAGAAGGAATTTTGACCCATCTGTGGCCATTCCCGTTCATGAGAAGGCGATCTAATGATTGACTTGGGCTTGTTGGAAAATTTGTGTTCTGCCTTGAATGTGGAGATAGAGGATTCCGTACAGTTTCTTGCATCAGCCTACTGGTTCATTAAAAAGCCTTAGGTTGACCATACATGGTTTAGGTTTTTTTTTGTTGTTCAACCAGCCCGCTGAAAAATAAAACTGAACCAATTCCCCCATCCACACATTCGCGGTGGATGGAGGAATCTTCCCTGCTGTGTCGTTGTATTTCATCAGTGGGATTCCCCACTGTCAGAATACACTGATCAGCGCTGCAGCCTATTGGCTACATGCGCTGATCGAAGCAAAATTTTCCAACAAGCCGGTTCATGAGAAGTCAACCAATAGATCGATTTCTCATGAATGGGCCATTCTGCTGAACTGGTTGAATTTTGTTTGGCCAGCCATGGTTTTCAGCCATGGGTCCTAGGCAAGGCTTTTTTTTCTCAGAGAATAGGTGTAGGAACTCCCCCCCCCCTTTTCTGAGTCAATTCTCGTCTCCACCCCCTACCCACACCTGAGCAACCTTCCTTGGTTTTATCCCCCACCCACCTCCCAGTACTGCCCCTTTTAGAGAATACAGAGCCAAGTATCATTTTGTGGTGCTAAGTAATTTGTATGGAATTTGTTAATGATAGCAAGAAAAGTAGTAAAATAGATCCCTCACAGCCAGCAGCAATAGACCACCCCCCCCCCCCAGCAACAACAGATTTGGTCAAAAACAATACACCCCCCCAGCAACAATGGACCCCCACAACAAAATACCACCCCAGCAGCAACAACAGATGCTGCCAGCATCAATAGACTCTCCAGCAGCCAGCAACAGTAGACTCCCCTTTGTCAATAGTAGATCTCTTCCGCCAATAATTGACCCCCAGCAACAATAGATCCCCCACCAGCAACAATAGACCTCCCAGCAACACTAGACTGCCACTCAAAAATAGATCCGCTCCAGCAACAATAGATCACCCGGCAGCCAGTATTGATAGACCCTTCAGCCCACCCCGGCACCCCTTGCCATTACACGCAGTACATTCAGTGCTGGAGGTGCCGGAACTGCGTTCCCCCGCGTTCCCGCTGAAAAAACGCCCTGGTCCTAGGTGCTTTCCCCACCAAGAATGCTGCCTGCACAGAGTTTGCATCCATTGTTGTTTCTGTCTTTCTGTCTGCATTTCCTGAGATTGTAATGCTGGCCATACACTAGGGTTGCCACTCATCCAGGATTCAGCCAGACAGTCCGGGTTTAAATCATGTGTCCAGTTTTCAGACCCCCTGAAACACATTATTCAGACCAGACTGTGGCTCCCTCAGTAACCGAGTGCCACAAGCGCAGAGGGCATAGATGTGTGCACAGGCCCGGTGTGCCTGGGCACATCCTAATCACCAGGGTTGCTAACCGTCCGGAGGGCTGGCTACAGTTGTCTAAGGCAAGTGTCTGTGACGCTCTCTCTCACACTGCCCAGAGCCAGCACAGTTTCCGCTGCATTGATGGGAGAGGAGAGAGGGCTTGATCTGCTCATCCTCCTAACCCTTTGTGTCTACCCGCCCACACTTCAATCCCTGGCATGCTGTGCCTCAGACAAGAGATGTGTGGGTGGGAAATTTGAAGCCCAGCAGCTGGCAGATACATCATGGATGAAAGGTGCCGATGGTTGAGCCTCCATCTTCGGGTGAGTGAGCTCACCATCCACTGTCTGTGACTGAAGTCTCCATCCTCCTTCTCTTCTCTCTCCTGCCTTCGAGTGAGTAAGTATACTAGGTAATGGGGACTCAAATGTTAGGGATGCTCTGCGGACTCTGATGAAAGGGGGTTTTGGGAACCCTGATTTAATGAGGTATGCTGGGAACTCTGATGTAAGTGGGGGCTTTTGGTGAGCATGTAGGTGGGGTGCAGCGTGGTGCTGCAGCAATAATTCACACAGTCAGGTGCAATGCAAAACTTGTATTGAAGTAATGTTGCAACAGTTCAAAACAATCCAGGTGAAAGGCTGCCCAGCTGGATGCACTCCCAGTTTCCAGCAACGTGAAAGGAGCAGATCCCAGGCGGACTGACAGTGTCTGTTGAGAGGTGCAGAATGCAGCCTGGTCATCTCGTGCCCAATCGGAAAGGTGTCCAGAAGAGATGCGACCCTTTGTTTCCTCTCCTTCCCTAATAGGTGGGGTGCCTGTCCCTACTTTACTAACTCACAAACGCACTCCAAACCCAGGAGCCAGGGCCTTAAATAGGCTCTGCCTGACCCAACATGGGGCAACAGCCTCCAACCGGATTGCTTCCCCAGTGACCCTGAAAACCATGGAGGAACCATGTTCCTCATGGCTTCCCCTCCAACTGCAGGGCCACTATGGTTGAGTGCCACCTGCAGTGGAGAAATTAAACTGCACCTGCCAACAAGCAGAAACTCCCTTACATCAGAATTCCCCTTTACGCCATAGTCCACAGCAATCCCCCTTAAAAAAAAAAAAAAAAAAAAAAAAAAAGCTTTGTGCTGCTAAAGTGTTCTGGTTAGAATTGAAGTAATGGCGGAAGTCCTACCATACATGGTTAGATTTTCGTTTGAACGTTCATAGAAAAAAAAGTCAGCTAATCTCATTTGAAAGCCCATAAAGTTTTATACAGACCTGCTATTTGAGTGAGATCCCAGACATATTAAACCGTTATTTATTGCAAAACGTACAATTTTTTCTAAATGTAAACCATATTCTCAGAATTTGGTTTGTTTGAGAAGAGCTTTCTATCCTGCTCCTTCGAATTTTCCTTCTACGGTCAAAAATTACTGTCAATTTGATCCCACTAACCATTAGAAAATCAAAGAAATGTTTAGAAAAATGAAGATTTTCTAACAAAGATGGTGTATGGCTGGCTTAAGCTTTTTCAATAGCAGGGGTTAATGTGACAGCTTCAGTGCTCACTAAAAAAAAAAGATCACGGCAGAAAAGCTTTTTAGGTAAAATAAATTTTGCCGAGACAGGTCCTTGAAGTCCCATTATGAACTGTACCTGTAATATTTATGAATGTGTCCTTACAGCGACAGTACTTTGTACAAAAAAAAAAACAAAAAACAGATGCGTGAAGATGCTGCTTTATAGGCTTCCCACTTTTGCTGTAATCACAGGCAGGCAGATGTCTTCTTGCATCACAACTCTCACATTCACAAGGAAGGGAAGCTACTATATGATACAGAACAACTTTGGAAATCAGCCATCATCACATTTGCATATTGCATGCATTGATAGTATCTTATGAACAAAGGGATGGTAGGAAAACTATATTATTTTGTCCAGTGGTATGGAACCGTGAACAATATGCAAAAAATGGATCAAACCATCTGATGAATAAGGTGTTGAAGCTTAAAATCAGGCAGATTGAAGGCAGAATGAATAAATGTATTTTTAGATGCAACGTTTGTAAGTACCTATATGGGTCTCGATATCTTAATTCTGTTATCCTTTGCGTAGCAATACTCTGTCTGGGGGAGGAGCCAATCAATCAGGCTCTGCTGCAGTGCACATAGGAAAAAGCAGTGCAGTAGGAAAAAGCAGATTGCATTAATCAGTGTGCTGTTCCTTTACTGTCCATTTAGCAGATTGAGGGCTCATTTGTAGTAGTGGTTAGGGGGTAAAACCACTGCATTTTTACCGCCCCTCAACCGATCCGACTTTAGCTGGAAAGGCAGTGGTCAACGGTGTACAAATGCTGCAGCCGCAAAGCATTGTGTTCAGTGGGCACTACCGCCTACAAATTAAAACCTATTCAAGTGAATGGGGCCATGCTGCAACCACCCCTTAATCGCATGCAGTTACGTTGCAGTGATGTGCCATTTAGAAGGTTAAAACAATGCCTCCTCACTGTCAAATGCTCTCTGAAGAGTGATCCAAATGTGAAAGCAGCACAAGTGTAATCGTGACCTAAGGGTCTATTCTTGACCCAGTTGTTATGCTACTGCAGTTGAGGAACTGGATTTACTGTCTGGCAGAGGCACGTACCATAACTGATGTAAATTTCTCATTTCCTTATCTATTTTGTTTTCTTCTATGATTCTTTACTTTATTCTGTACATATAGGAAGTCATTATGTATTTAGGTACATTTAGGTATATAGCACCAAATGGTTGCTGGAACCCTAACGCAACCTGTTTGCCAGTGCAGCTTAAAGTGGAGTTCCACCCACTTTTACAACTCTTCAGCATCCCTCACTAAACTGTGCACTGTAAACGAATTGGATATTTTTAATTTTTTTTCTCAGCACCTACTGTATATCTGCTGTATTCATTTTTCACTTCCTCCTCCCTGGCCGTGGCCCATCGCATCATTTCCTGTTTGCAATGCCTTCTGGGAAGGGGCGGCAACTTCCTCTGACACTGCTGTTGCTATGGAAACCTGACCTGAAACCTATTACACTGCTTGTGCTGCACTGAGCATGTGCGAGATCTGCAAGGATGAGATCCAGGAAGAAATACAGTCTGGCTTCAGATGCCCACACTTAAGATGGCCACGTCCTGCTGTAAGTTTATAAAATAACAAACTACTGCTATAACTAACAAAACAGACCTTAGTTTACAGACTAACTTTACTAGAATACATTAAGCTTGTGTATTATAGGGGTATTTTTATTTAAAAAGTATAATTTCAGCCGGAACACCACTTTAAAGCGTCCTTAGGAGTAAGCGGTGGATGCTGCAAAATTTAAATACTCTCTTTTAATCTTTTCTTGAGTTAAGTGGGGTGTCATCAAAACAGGAAGCAAGGAAAAGTCCCCTATTTGGAGGTACAAATGGCAGTTAAAACATGTTACAGGTTCTTCCAAACAATATTCAAACTTAAAAAAAAAAGCTTTAACTTGAGTCTGGTTTTGGGCCCCACACACAACAAACATGTCATACTTACCTGCTCTGTGAAGTGAATTTCTCCTATTCTCGGGGTCCCCCGCCAGTGCTCCAGACCCCTCCCTCCTGCCGAGTGCCCCTATAGCAGGCAATCCTAATGTTCAGAGGCCTAGGGACAAAGAGTTATTTGATTTTCTGAGAATTGTGTGGGCAAATATGTTAAGAATTTATTGAACAGAGAGTTTTAGTAATACAGTAATAACCCTTGCTACTTAGACAGCAAATAAAACAAGAAAGCATTTTATAGAATGAATAAAGAAGTGTAATATGCAGAAAACAAATGATGTATCCCTGAGCAAAGGGCCAAAATCATTGGCAACTAGTCTTATTTTTAGAGGTGAGAACAATGGATAAATGAAGATGATAGGTTGCATTGGGTTACCATGTTAACCTTGTTAAAGAACAACTTCTGAATCTTTCAGTCTTTGGATTGGGGTATGGTGAATATAATTATATGTTTAGACTTATCTGCATGCCTCCAGTCCAAAGAAGTTGGTGTTAGGGTGGCTCACGTCATGGGTAAGGGGTGGCCCTTTAACGAATGGTGAAAAACCTCTGAAGGTCATGCCCAGACATCATTGCGTGAAGTTTGGGGGAATCATCACACTTTTGCAGCATATTCAAATCTCCTTCTTACATTTGCTCTCCCATTACAATTTTCACTCACATCAGGCTATACCAGTAAAGTTAAATACACAACTAGCCAGTGTTCCAACTTTCTCAGCAGATATCAAATGACACTTTGAACAGGGTATCATGGACTATACCCATCAGTCTCAGCATTACTCAAGAGATTTCTTACCTTTCTGTCATCCCAGAGTCCTAGGTCATGCCTCCCTTAGTCAGCAAAGGATAAAAAGATATGATCTACTCTCTTAGTATAGCCACCTCATTATTCTGTGGTGACACTATCATCTGGTCCTTCTTCATTCCCCTAAGCACTTTATACTTAACCTCCTACCTGTACAGGTACTTTAATAATGATGTTGGGGCACAGTGGCACACCAATTTTTCTCTTCTTGCTGAGGAATTTTTACTGAATGACTTCAAAGCTTTCTCATGTTTTTCATGTTCATCATGTTACCAAAGTAAATCTCTTTTTGGGATAACACGGACATTGCTGCTCTCTGGTCAGTACAAATTATGAAATGTAATCACTTGCCTTGTCAATTCCTCAGCATAAGGAATTAAATATTTTAGGACACCACCCAACGTTCCATCGAGGAATGGGAAACTCCACCTGTCATGTATATGGCAGGTGTAAAGTCTCCAAATAGTTTTCTAGTATCATCAAAGAGTTTTAAAATGAATGAGTTTCTTTATCCTCTGGAGGTTCTCAGTTTTCTTTTAGGAGAACAGAAGCCTGACTGTCCCCAGTGATACTCAGAATTGGCACATCACTGGATAGTACTGTCTGTTATGGTCCATTTATATTGTTGACCAAGTAAAGTTTTATCAGGATTTCCAGTCAGCTGGTTAGGTGCAGAGTGGTTCCCTTCAGTTTTCAACTGCAGATCTCTGTACTGGTGACTCGGAGATAAGTATAGAGAGCGTTATTATGTTGTGAAGATCTTGCAGTCATTTCCACTCTTGCAGCCTATTCTTTTTAAATAAACATTTTCAGTGACTATTGAATACAGCAGTTGTTCAGTAGTGAAGGGAGATCTTGCTGTTAGTTCAATA
Source organism: Aquarana catesbeiana (assembly GCF_042186555.1). Lineage (NCBI taxonomy): Eukaryota > Metazoa > Chordata > Amphibia > Anura > Ranidae > Aquarana > Aquarana catesbeiana. The sequence goes on along the minus strand of NC_133333.1, from coordinate 55,224,645 downwards.
AGTACTGTAGAGTACTGCATTGTACAGCATTGCAGTATCTCTCAGAAACAGTGAATTGTTCTAGCCGGGCTTACAACATGCACCAGAAAAAAGATGAAGGAAAAATTTACGGATATTATAAATTTTCTTGAAAAAAAAAGGGGGAAAAAAACAAAATGCATGTTTAAAACCTATATGTAGTACAGTAGATGTTTGAGTTTTTTTTTTTTTTTTAGCTGCTGTTAAATTCACATATATCAGCACCGAGTATTTTAGAGACAGAACACCGAGAATGTAGAAAAGAGGGACAGACGGACAGAAAGACAGATAGATAGATAGATAGATCGATTTTTGTTATGGTAAGTATAAGGAGATGATAGATAGATAGACAGAAAGATAGATAGATAAATAGATAGATAGATAGATAGATAGATAGATAGATAGATAGATAGATAGATAGATAGATAGATAGATAGATAGATAGATAGATAGATAGATAGATAGATAGATTTGATAAGTATAAGGAGATAGATAGATTGGCAGATAATAATGATGAATAGTAATACAGTTATAAATATTTTGATATAAAGGTAGGTTCATTTTGATATGATAAGTATATAAGGCGTAGATATAGATTTATATTTGAAAGGAAAGTGACATATAGATAGATAGATATGTATTGACATATAATAATGATGAATACTAATATAGTTATAAATACTTTGATAGATGGGTAGGTTCATAATTGACATGATAAGTAACAGGTGATTAATACAGATTTATATTTGACAAGTAAGGAGATAGATAGATAGATAGATAGATAGATAGATAGATAGATAGATAGATAGATAGATAGATAGATAGATAGATAGATTAACCAAAAGAAGTTCAATTTTCATACACAGTAATCAGTGCAGTAAAATTCTCTTGGTTCCTATGTTTTTCTTTCCACAAGCACTTTTATCAGTCACTATCTGTTTCATGTTCATTTTTGCTCTGGATTTTAATTTGCCAAAACTGAGCTTCAAACTGCTATCTGAGATGTTTCGGTGAATGTGGATGTAAAACATTAATTATGAATCAGGACACAATTTGGCCTTAAGTAAAACTTGCATGCATACTAAAGTTGGAGACCAGGCAAGCTTCATCTTCATTAATTAGCTGGCCCTCCAATTTCCAATCGTGTTTTAATCATTTTTAATTAAAAACACGTATTTTCTTTTTGCTAAAGTTAATATGATCAAAATATTACCTTAAAGTGTAATGACTTTGGCCTGGCACAGATTTCCATAACTCATGAAAATAAAGCCCTCTACTCGCCCTAATTAAACATTCCCTTTTTGTCTCTCCTTTTATTTTTAGCACCAGCCTGAAGGTTTGTTATGTCATCATGGGAATGGTTGTGGATCTTCTTATAAATGAGCAGAATTTCTCAGGATTGCAGGCAGAGTGCTCTATTTAAAGAAGGAAATATCCCACAAGGTGTCAAAGATAAAAGGAACAGATAGAAAAAAAAAATTCTACATTGGAGTAACAAACGGTATAATAGACTGATGCAGCAGTACAAGGAGGTGGCTTAGGTGAGCTTAAAATGAAATGCTTCATCCGGTGAGAAAAACAAGACCCTACAGGTCTACTTTGCCAGGATTTTAACAAAATAAAAGCAACCAGGATTTTAGCAAACAATATTGCATTTCTTTACAGTTTACTTCTCTTCTATAGATTCTGTGCTTTATTCTGCCACTGCAGTTCACTTAATATAGCTGCATGACTATTCCCAGTACTGTAACAAGAAAACACAGAGGTACCTACAAATGCCTTGAGATATCTTCAGAATTTCGTATGAGCCCCAAAACCTAGGGTGCTTTATAGTGCTAGTATTAATCCTAGTTAGGAAATCAGCATTTTGCCATTCCTTTGCAAGTTTTCTTTACCTCTCTGGTGGTCCTTTATTGTGATGTGCAGCCCCGTGAATCAGTCCTGGTGCAGGAGGGCATGGGCTGAAAAAAATCACCTGGCGTTGGCATTTGTACAATAGAGTGCCCTTGGTTTCAGGAATCCTGGAATGTTTTGAATGCAAGTTTGAGAGACCCTTTCATAAAACTATTCATTTCAACAACAGTCTTTCAATAAGAATATATGTGCATTTAATATATTTTAGACATGCTATTAACTTCTTAAAACTTCACATGTATAGTATTCAAGAGATTTGAGACTGCCGCTGTGAGCCACCATTTTGGACATGATGCCAGCAGCCCCAGGAGACTCAGAGCTGGCAAGTGATACTCTTTAGTATTCCCCTTCAATCGTACCCTGGCAGCTACATAAAAGGTTATGTAGGACGGTGACAGGCAGCACATAGACTAGTTTGACATTCCCAGAAGAAGAGAGAGCTATGACATGGCAAAACTGTGAGTGTGAAAGCGATTCGACTCTTTCTGGAGTGGTCCAATTCCATAGCAAATTCAGCAAATCATTTAATTGTCAATTTTTAAACTATATATATTGTCTAATACTTATCTTTAAAGGTTTACCACGTCCTGGTCTTCAGAGGCACGGGGGATATAGGAAGATCACATTTCTTAAATGCAAGATTTGTGGTAAAACAAATGCCTTTTTTCTTACAAATGAGTGTACATCTTTCACATGCGCCATACGACATTTCAATCACCTATTTAAAATTTTTACATTTTTTTTCCTTAGCAGTGTAATTTTTTATGCATGGCATCATGCACCTTTGCCTGTGCATGTGTCATACAGCATGTCAGTCATCTATTAAAAAGTGCCCTTCTTTTGTCCCAGCAGTGCATGCGGTACTGCACATGTGCATCACGAGGAGCATGACATCATTGGTGGGTTGGCAGAGAAGAAGGAAGAAGCTGGCCGCCGATGTCAATCTTTTAAATTAAATTGAAAAAGAGAAAGAACTGCGCTAATCAACTGTATCAGTAGGGTGGACAAATCCCCAAGCTGCAATAAAGTGGGATAAGCACAAAAATAAACGAACAAGGAAAATCGCGCGATTTAAAGTCCAAAAAATAAATAAACACATGTGCAGGTGAAACTTCAGATGCTTCAGCAATCAAGATGAATAATGTGGTCTTCACAGAAGAATAATGAAAAGTGCATGCTTACCAGACAGTAAGTCAAAGTAGACAGTTGGCTAATAACCCAGCCTGGGTAGATGGTCAGTACTGTATGAAGTGTAGACCTCGCCGCCTTGGGTTAGCAAAAATATCCATAGATTGTGTGTAAAAAACAAACAAAAACATACATAGCGTGATACCGTCAGGGTTAAAAATAAAAATAAATCAAGAATAGTGACATCCACTATAAAAACAGCCGAGGTGGAAAAAAGTGAAATTAAACACCCAGTGGAAAGGATGAAAATAAATGCCCCATCACCATACAAAAGGTCTCCTTAAAAAAGAGCATTGGAGTAGTAAGAAGCAAAAATCCACCCAGTGGAAAAACAATTCAAGTGGGGCCGTCACCATACAGAGAGCCTCCTTACCAGATGTCGGGTTAGACTACGCTACGTAGTACCAACAGGATGCCAGGTCACGATTGGTTGGTACGTAGTACCAACAGGATGCCAGGACAACACCAACAGGATGCCAGGTCACGATTGAAGACTTGTATGAGATGAAAATCAATCACTCAGCAGACAGGGGAAAAATCCCACGGAGCCATAGTTAACATCAGATGGTATCCGAAAAGAGATATATGTAGACCAATAGTGTAACACCGTCAACACTGATTTATTAAGTTAAAAAGAGTTACACTTACATACAAACGATAAAAACTCGCATGAAATTTAGAAGCCCACCGGCATAGGCAAACACGTCCCGTTCTCCTCAACGAGACAGCGTGGTGACGTGAGTACGTACCTCCTCAGACGCGTTTCGTCACAACTAACATTGTCAATGGGGGACCACGCTGTCTCGTTGAGGAGGACGGGACGTGTTTGCTTATGCCGTCCTGGGTGGATTTTTGCTTCTTACTACTCCAATGCTCTTTTTTGCCAAAATCTGGTAAGGAGACCTTTCGTCTGGTGATAGGGCATTTATTTTCATCCTTTCCACTGGGTGTTTAATTTCACTTTTTTCCACCTCGGCTGTTTTTATAGTGGATGTCACTATTCTTGGTTTATTTTTTAATTAAAATGTCAGCACAGGTTTCCAACCAGCGAGGAACATTGAGGAGGAGGCAGGTAAGTACTGCAAACTGCAAAGAGTAGGCAGGTAAGTATGGCTAACTTTGTTAGTTTTATTTAATAGAAGTTAGATTCTAGAATGTAGAATGTGTTTAGGCAAGTTTAATAAAGTGTAAGTTCGCCTTTTCACAAAAATGACAAGGTGAACTAACACACTACTGTACATCCTCCCCACACTCATCCCCGCTGTATTAAATCCCTGGATGATGAGCTCAAAGCGGTAACGTGCCAGCACTGACCAATCAGATTTAAACATTTGCATTCCGAAAACCCTCTAGAAAGAAGAGGAAGAGTGGGGAATTCAAACCCCAGACTGCTCCACCAGCTGCATGGGCACGGACAGCTAATCACCTATGGAGGTGCAGCAGGGACTGGGTGGTAGGGAGGGAGGGTAGGGTGAAAAGGTGAACTAACCCTTGAAGGTTTTATTAAGGGAGGGGGGTTTTTTGGAACGTGTGGATTATGGGGAAGAAGGGATTTTGATATTTTTTATCTAATTTATTTAATATAGCAAATGTGGTTCATTTTTTTTTTTCTCTTCTAATGTGATTTATTGCTGGCTTTAATCATGTTGGGCACCAGAGCGTTAAAAGGTTGGTCTGCCCTGGCAGCGATATTTCTGTTTTTTGTATATACTGGAGAAGTAAACCACACAATATTTATAATATGCTGGATTTATTTATTTATTTTATGGTATGGAGAATATAACATGAGGAGCAGGAACAGAGGAGGTGGGCAGGAACACCCAAAACTCACAGGTGGGTGGGAATACTCAGTAGGCTTTTTTTTAACCTTTTGAGTAAAGACATAGGTTCATCCTTAGCTTGTTTAAATTTAATTACCGTTGATTGACTCATTACCTCTACTGAAAGTCTGTTTCAAACATCTCCTACGCTTTTAATAAAATTATATTTTCTAAGGTTAGTTTTGAACTTTGTTAACCCACTATTCTATTCTGCTATAGGAACAGCAAATAATTAGACCAAGGAGAAAAACAAGTGCTGTTGATTGTTCGGACTTCATACAGAAGGTGGCTGCTATAGACAGAAAAGCTTACTCTTCTCCTTAATTTATAGATAGGTCTCAACTCTGCCTCCACTTGCATCTGTTTGCCTTTCCACATTGTCGCTGCTTTATATAACAGTTCTCACAGCTGTCCTATCTGGCTGTTAAACCTTGGATATACCTTGATGGTATCTATTATCTATTGGTCATATTCCTCTTCACTCTGCAATCAGCCCAGCTCTCCTAATCCTGACTAGCAGTCTACTTTTGGTCCTGCTGCTGATGATATTCAGACAGCTCCTCACATTTGACAAAGTACCATCCAAGTTTCAGTTTATGTTAGACCCATACATCATCTTCTAAACGCAAAACACATCGGCTAACCTTTTGATTGTTCACCTACAGGAATAAAGTATCTGGACTATTGAGCAGCGGTGTGGCACCTCAATTTTTCTTATGTTGCCTTATCTATTTGTGTCTGTTTGCCTTTCCACATTGTTCCTGCTTGATATTCACGTTTAACAATGGCCTTAGATGTTCTCTATGGCTCTTAATCCATGGATAGCCATTGGTGATTTCTATTATCTATTGGTCATAATATTCCGAACTTTGTTCCCAGCTCCCATGTTAGAACTGTCTAGTTTTACTTGCCCTGACCAGCAATCTCCTTTGGTCATGCTGCTACCAAGAGTCATACAGATCCTCACATTTCTTAAAATACCATCCAAGTTTTGGTTAATATTCAATCCTATAGATTGTCTTCTATTGCAAACTCTGATGAAAGGGGCATTTTTGGTGCCCTGAAATGCATCGGCTACCCTTTTGATTGTTCAACTGACCCAACTGGAATAAAGTATCTGGGATATTGAGCAATTGTGTGGCACTTCAATTCTTATTTTTCACTATCCATTTATATGTTATCTTCTGCATTGCCTCTTCTTGATTTTTTTTTTAACATTGGCCTCAGCTGTCCTTTCTGGCTCCCAATTCTTGGAAACCCCTTGGTGATTTCTTTTGGTCTTGACAGCAGCATTCTCTGCCCCACTATAGCCCTGCAAACCTTCCCTTCTTTTGAAAACACATACTGTATTTTGTATGCAGTCCAAAGAGGGTAGTGTAATACACATATAGCTTTAAAGATATGTGAAAATAAAATAATACTTTTATTAACCAACATTACTAGGCTAATGTGTGCTCTTGGGTGTAATTATCTACAGCCATGAAAGACTGTACCCACGTGGATTTTATATCATTTTTTTTTAGACACATAGAGCTTTCTTTTAGTGGCATTTAATAACCACGTATTAATTTTTTTATTATATAAAAGAAAAACACCTGAATGAGCATATATTATTTCGTTTGTGTGGATGTTCTCACTGCCTTTTACATTGGCTGTAATCAGGAGCTGGTACTAACTGTAATCAGGTACTGGTACTGGCTGTAATCAGGTACTGGTACTGGCTGTAATCTGGTACTGATTGTTATAAGGAACTGGTACTGGCTGTAATCAGATATTGGTACTGGCTGTAATCAGGCAGTGGCACTGGCACTGACTGTAATCTGGTATTGATTGTTATAAGGCAATGTTACTGGTTGTAATTAGACACTGGTACTGGCTCTAATCAGACATTGGTACTGGCTGTAATCAGGCTCTGGTACTGTCTGCAATCAGGTACTGGCTGTAATCTGGAACTGATTGTTATAAGTCACTGGTACTGGCTATAATCATGCGCTAAAGTTAAAGTCCAAACAGTTGACATCAAGACAAATAAGTGTCCATTGAAGATCTAAAGGATCATAATAACACCACAGTGTGCATCCACAAATAAAGTGCACGACCACCGTAGCTGTAGAATGAGCTTACCGGACGGCAAGCTAAACAGGCAGGTGGCTATAGCCCAGCCAAGGCCTTTAAGCTTGCTGATGACCTCATTGGGAACCGTGTTCAGATGATGGAGATTGCTCACCAAGATCCACGTCCGGCATCCACATTAATTATATTGCCTAGAAGAAAAAAGAACTGCCCATAGTGTAATAAATTCTAAACATTTTATTATTAAAAAAAAAAGTAATGCACTTACAAATAGGAGGCGATAGTATCGCATGTAAAGGAGCCGGCCGGCATACACAAAAACGAAGCCCGTCCTCCTACTCCAATCGCATGGTGACGTCACAAAGTGCCTTCCTCCAGGCACGTAGTGACAAAGACGCTGCAAAGAAGCTGCTGGAAGGACTTTTTTTGATGCCCTGCCAGCGCAGCAGTGTGAAAGCACTCGTGTTTTCACACTGGGTTTGCAGCCGAGGCTTTTTTCAGGCACTTTACAGATGCTATTTTTAGCGTTGTTTCACCTGAAAAATGCCTCAGTGAGAAAGGGGTCTAAATCTGAGGGGGACATGCAAGGAAAATAAAAAGCAGCATTTTAGCTTGCACATGATTGGATGATAAAATCAGCAGAGCTTCCCCTCATTTCAGATCTACCCCTCAGATCTACAGCGACTGCACTTCCAAGTGCACTTGCAGTGCACTTGTAGTGCAAAGTGGGTTTGACTTTTGTAAATAACCCCCATAGACCTAATAGCTAATAACAGCTGAAAGCCGTTAAAGATATATTTGTGCCTTAGAAAAAGTCTTAAAATACAAGGTAAAGTAGACATATTGCATGGATAACATCCCTAAGACCAGAAAGTTATTTCAAGGGTTCCGCTATGTTAAAAAAGTTGAGAAATCTGGAGTAGTGAATAGAAATCTGCCCAACGTCAGGGGAATCCCATTTTAGACATAAGTCACCAGATCAAGTGGAAGAGTCCCCTTTATTTCATGTTCTGATGACAACTGTCACATTTTTGATTTCCTATTACTTTCTGTCTGGATGGACTTTGGACACCATGACAAACAGAGGCTGAATATCCCCAGAGGGAATTATTATTATTATTATTATTATTATTATTATTCAGGATTTATATAGCGCCAACAGTTTACGCAGCGCTTTACAATATAAAAGGGAGACAATACAGTTATAATATAATACAATACAATACAATAGGATTAAGAGGGCCCTGCTCAGAAGAGCTTACAATCTAATAGGGTGGGGTAGGTGGTACAAAAGGTTGTAACTGTGGGGAATGAGCTGGTGGAAGTGGTAGGAGATTAGTTGGAGACGTGATAGGCTTTCCTGAAGAGATGAGTTTTCAGGGATTGCCTGAAGGTAGCAAGAGTAGGGGATAGCCGGATAGATGGAGGTAGCGAGTTCCAGAGGATGGGAGAGGCTCTGGAGAAATCCTGGAGACGAGCATGGGAGGAGGAGATGAGAGAGCTTGAAAGCAGGAGGTCTTGAGAGGAGCGGAGAGGACGATTTGGGTGATATTTGGAGACAAGATTAGTGATGTAGCTTGGGGCAGAGTTGTGAATGGCTTTGTATGTTGTGGTTAGAATTTTGAATTTAATTCGCTGGGTGATTGGGAGCCAGTGTAGGGATTGAAGTAGAGGGTTGGCAGACACTGAGCGGTTGGTAAGGTGGATAAGTCTGGCAGCAGCATTCATGATAGACTGAAGAGGGGATAGCCTATGGAGCGGTAGGCCAATGAGAAGGGAGTTGCAATAGTCAAGGCGAGAGATAACAAGGGAGTGAATGAGGAGCTTGGTGGTTTCATTTGTTAAAAAAGGGCGAATTTTAGAGATGTTACGGAGGTGAATTCTACAAACTTTTGACAATGATTGGATTTGAGGCTGAAATGACAAGTCGGAGTCTAGGATTAATACAGCAATATAAACCTGAGAGAGGTTCTAACGCTTCCCTGTTCTATGCAAAATGAAAACAAAGTGTTTTGACTATAGATGCTTACCTGTATATCTGTTCAGTCATATTTGACTCTTGGTGATACTATGGGGCCTGTTCCCATAGGATTTACTTGGTAGAAGTCAACAGGTCTTTCCTGAACCCTCCCCGATTGCTCGGCTTTGGACTGGAATGCAGAACGTGATGACATATGTGCTTAGCCAATTCCTACACACATACTAGGGCCAGTTTAGTCAGGAGCCAATTAACCTACCAGCATATCTTTGTAGTGTGGGAGGAAACAGGAGAACTTAGAAGAACCCATGCAAGCATTTCCTTGGTTGCAGAAAGTGCTGCTCTTGTACGCAACAGTGGCCAGTCACATTGGCAATTGGAAGCCACTGTGATCTTATTTCCCATATGACAAATTATTATTATTCACAATTTATATAGCGCCAGAAGTTTACACAGCGCTTTACAATGTAGAGGGGGGACAGCTCAATTACAGTACAATACAGAAGGGACAGGAGGGCCCTGCTCGTAGAGCTTACATTCTAAAGGGAGGGGGTGGTACGGAAGGTAATAGATGTGGGGAATGATTTGATGGGGTTGTTAGGTGTGTGTGGGACAGGCTTCCCTGAATATGTGAGTTTTCAGGGATCTCCTAAAGGTGGACAGGTTAGGGGCTTTTTTGTTTCTTTTTTACCATTCTTTGTTACCACCATGCTTCAAGTAATGAAGTTGCTTGGTTGCTGGTGATATCTGCTTTTTACGCCATGCCTTTCATTAAGCCCTGCAGTGGTCACCACAATCATCTACATGTATCTGAAACTCTGTTCTACCATGCTGAATCCTGACCATCTGGTCACTGATGCCACTGTGCACTGTGCTGTAGCTGCTATTGAACTACATCCCCCAGGATGCACAGAAACAGCTGGGTCACCTCTCCCTAGTCTAATATCCAATAATTATTAACAAGCTGAACATATGTAATTACAAGATCATCATTTCTCGTGCTGACATTGTAGATCTGCATAAGCAAAGAAGGTCACATGTAAGAGTTACACAAATCAAACATCTGAGGAACAAGGCAAACAGTTGTGCTTTTGTTAGGATGTTTGCAGTGGGATGTTTTCTCAGTGTAAGCACACACCATCTTCCTCATCTGTATTTCCTGTATTTGACCTGGAAATTTACATGGATTTCACCTATAAATTTAAAGAGCAACTCTTACTTTTGTTTGTTTTAGGCTCAGCTATGACATTAAGTTTTCTAAATTGAGCTTACCAGTCTATATATATTTGAGGGTTGCATTAGTGTCCCTCTAAAAAGCTGAGATTTAGGTAAGGCAATTTTTACATAGTTACATTGGTCCAACTTGAACAATGTAAGTACGTATGTGCCATACCTGACCAATGTAAGTACATATGTGCCATACCTGACCAATGTAAGTACGTATGTGCCATACCTGACCAATGTAAGTACATATGTGCCATACCTGTGGGATCCCCATGGAAGGTGGAAATAACTGTAGTAGGTGTTGCTACTGCAGTGCTCTCCACTAACTTCCAGATACCGCCCTGAGCAGCTGCCTTGCTGCATTATGAAAACAAGAGTTTGCTTGCTCACCACAGGTCCCATCCTCAGGGCCATTTTTTCCTCTCACTGACACCATAGATGCAGTGTTGCCAACCTACCAGATTGAAATTTACTGACACAACACCCACAATTTACTAGGGAGAGAGCATCACCGCTCCAGGTGGGTCAGATCAAGGTAAAAGGCATCTCCTTCAGCCTAGAAGTCCAGGTGCTGGCAATGCTATGGCAGTTAGACATCAAAGAAATTCTGGACAGCCGCACTCCAAAAATATTTGCCTTTATTCAATAAGATGTCAGCCAAAATACAGGTCACAGCAAAACGGAACAAATCTTATGTGTTTCGCACTACAAGGAGTGCTTAGTCATAGCTATGACTAAGCACTCCTTGTAGTGCGAAACGCGTAAGCTTTGTTCCATTTTGCTGGGACCTGTATTTTGGATGACACCTTATTGAATAAAGCCAATTTTTGGAGTTTGGCTGTCCAGAATTTCTTTGATGTCTAACCCACAATTTACTGGCACAGCCAAGTTTTTACTGCCATTTCCAAAAGTTACAAAATTGCAGTTTTAAGTGCAAATTTCAGTATTTAGGCTACAAATAAGTACAATATGCAATTAGCAATGACCCCCCCCCCCCCGCTACTGCCCAAACACACTGTAGCAGACATTTGGATGGTCTCGGCCGCCTCCGGACCCGAGCTGCGCATGCGCAGTTCCGAGCCAAGCGTCACAGCCATATTTTTTTACTGGCAACCTTTTCCTCTTACTGGCATTTACTGGCAGGAGAAAAGTGCCCGTTTTTTTACTGTCTGCCAGTAAAAATACTGATGGTTGGCAACACTGCATAGATGAGGGAATATTTTTTCCTTCTAGTGACACCACTGATGCTGGTACATTTTATTTCCTGTGACATCAACAAAGCCGAGACATTTTTTCTTTCCAGTGACACCAAAGACATAGGGACATTTATTTCTTTCAAGTGACACCACTGTCACAGGAAAATTTTTCCTTCCAGTAACATCATGGATGCTGGGACATTTTTTTTTTTCTTTCAGTAACATCACTAACACGGGATCATTTCTGCCTTTTGCCACTGTTAGTCCCATATTTGTGCACTGATATTAAACTCTATTAAACTTAAGCGTTCGCTATGACGACCATTGGGACTATTTTAGTACATGCCACAAACATACATTTAGGCACCACTGTTAGACCCATTCCTTGCTTTACTCAGGATGAAGGGAAGATGGGACATTTTGCCATTGTCACCCTGGACACTGGATGACCTTGTCCCGTCACTGCAGCCACCACATTTAAAGACTGGTAAGCTGATCTATAATGAATTGGGTTTAGTCAAATATGAAACAAAACAAAATTGCATTGTAATCATAGTTTAAAAAGATAAATTATTTCCCTTTTCAGCTTAAAATAATTACAATTCTCAGCAAACATTGCTTGATGATCAGTAGAAAAAACAGCCACAGGGGATTTCTTGGCATGTGGTTATTGATTCCCTTAGGAAAAGGATACATACACCACAATGTAAATATCATTTAGGGAAAAAAATAATGGCTTGGTGGTCTGATTGTGGCTGCAAAGTTGATGCCATCTAATGTTTCTAGGAAATGTTACTTTTCCATTCACTTAGAATGTTGCCTGAACTGGACTGCATTTGTATTCTGTCATATGTCTTTTCCTGCAAACTAAATCAACAGCATGCAATGGGTGGGTATGGCAAAAGTTATTAGACCAAATATGTAAAATTGTATATGTGAGTTATTATTTATATAATTATTGTTTTTTTTTTCAAAGCAAGATTTACTTTTTTCACTTTTGTTGAAAAAAAAAATCCTCTGGTCGATCTATGCCAATTGCAATGATCTTAACACATATTTTTGCAGATTCCTACCTGTTTCTGCACTGAATAAATAGCTGTTTGTTTCACCCTGTCCTTTAGAGCAGGGGTCTCAAACTGGCAGCCCTCCAGTTGTAGCAAAACTACAAGTCCCATCATGCCTCTGCCTGTGTGAGTCATACTTGTAACTGTCAGCTATGCAATGCCTCATGGGACTTGTCATTTCGCAACAGCTGGAGGGCTGCCAGTTTGAGACCCTGTTTTAGATACTGATTCTGAATGGGCGGGTCTGGTTGCTTATAATCACTCGGTGCCCTCTCAGTGTTCTAATGGGAAAAGCTGCATTTTTGGCATACAAACCAAAACAAACTGAAATTCCAGTTGCAAGGGGCGCCTTTGACTTGTATCACAGTGCAGGCTTCTTTGAAAATCAGTGAGACAAGCACACAAGCAGGGAATGACATTTCTGGGAGTGTTTCATACACTGACGTTTGCAGATTGTGTTGCTTTGAATATTACAGAAAATTACAGCTACTGCAAATTGAAAAGGAAAGGTAATTTCTGATGACATTATTATACAATAAAGCTTGACTAGCAATTGTATATGCTATATTATGTTTTTTCTTTTATTTGCTATATTTTTTCCAAGAAGGAGGAGTTATCCTTTAAAATAGTTGCAGATTTCTGCCTGTTTCTGCACTGAATAAATAGCTGTTTGTTTCACCATGTCCCTTAGATACTGATTCTGATTGGGAGGGTCTGGTTACTTATAATCACCTGGTGTCTTTTCAGTGTTCTAATGGGAAAAACTGCAGTGATGGCATACCTTTAGAAGCAATTAACTCTTGAAGAGTATCTCACCAAAACTAAAATTCTAGTTAGAAGGAGTGCCTTTGACTTGTATCGTAGTGCAGGCTTCTTCAGACGATCACACAAGCAGGGAATGACATTTCTGGGAGTGTTTTGGGCACTAATGTTTGCAGGTTGCAATGTTGCTTTGAATATTACAGAAAATTCCAGCTACTGCAGATTGAAAAGTAAAGGTCATTTCTGATGACATTAATATACAATATGGCTTGACTAGCAATTGTATACGCTATTTTATGTTTTTGTTTTTTTTATTTGCTATATTTTTTTCAAGAAGGAGGAGTTATCCTTTAAAATAGTATATAAAAGGATAAGACCGCCACTTGGTATACTATTTCCAGTCTTGACAACAGGTCAGAGGATATAGCCAACATGTTTCGGGGGCTCATAATTCCCCCTTCATCGGGGCTCGAGTGCTGGCAATTTTTGGAATATATTTGGCAGTAATAGTGCAAATGGTATGATGATCGCAAGATTCTCAACCTAAAACTGTGACCTGGACTTTGTACAATCTGTGGCACTTTCATTCTATATACTATTTTGACCCCTCCAGGGACCCTTAGGCAAGCAATAGTTGCAGTGGTGGCTGGTGCTGTATATTTTGGGGGGGGGGCAGCAAACAAGACACCTGTTGCCACACCCCCCCCTGGTCGGTCCGTCTGTCCCCCCCCAGCCCCGCGCTTACCCCATTTAGCAGCTTTGGGTCCTTTTGCATCTCCTCCGTGGTGGCTTCTTCCTCAACGGCTTCCCTCCTCCTTCCCTTGGCGGCCAATACGATCGCTTCTACTCTCAGCCAATCAGGTCGACCCGCTTCCTGATTGGCCAGGAGGAGAAGCACTGCGCCCCGAGCCCACCCTTTTTTGAAGCCTGTTAGATCCTCAGGCTTCTAAAAAAAGAAAAAAACCCATTGGAATCCATGCGTCCAGCGCCCTGCATGTAGATTAGGGGCCGGATTAGGGTGGCGGCGCCCCTGCGCCCCTAAGGGATGGGCCGCCACTGCCTAGTTGAGAACTGCCTTTTGGAACTGTATATCAACCAAATCTTTACCTATCAGTGGGTCCAGCGTTCCACCAAAATGCCTTCCAAAGCTGAACGTTTAGCATAGATACACCTAGGACAATTATCATTAAAGAATTACCCTTCTTGCTGTGGTTTATGCAAGCATTTTCAAAATTTTTTATTCAATATATCCAATATATTTTAGATTCAACAACATGCTTGTTTCTGTTATTAAATAACCAATTCCCAACCATTCTATAGAAATATGTGCTACATTTGCTTATATGTGGCTTGGGTTCAATAAAAACGAATTGTCAAAATTGTATATATTTTTTTTCTTCTCCAAACTTGCAAATTATTCAACCCAAAGAGCTTACAATTTATTCTCTATTATTCGATATACTTCTAACATAGACCTCTGACAGAGTGAACAGTCAACCTATGCTGTTATTGCAGATAATCGTCTATTGCAGAATATTCCTTCTGCTGCATCTACACCAGATAGAAGTACAGTATGTGTGTGTATAGATATGGTTAATGTTCAGTTTTCAGGGACAGTATGAGAGGTTTTCTGATTACAGCTGCTCCCTACGTATTGGCTAGCTGTGTGCAAACTGCCGCATATCACCCCAGTCTCTTTCTTTGTCAGTTTATTTCCATTCAGTGTCCCCACTGCAGTATGAGAAATATTACCTGCAATGCATACACTGCAGTGCATCAAGTACACTAGCTCTATTAATGCTGATCTAGTGTTCTAGGGGACCTACTGCTTATACAATATGAATCCTTGTTAACTCGTATTTTTTCATAAAATGTTATCATTTTAGCATAACATATGGCAGAAAACAAAAACACCCCATTCCAATTGAAACTCCTTCAAAATATATAAAACCAGCTTACTACATTGAATTAACATATGATCATTTATAAAATACTAATATATATATATATATATATATATATATATATATATATATATATATATATATATATATATACTGTAAATATAACCTAACTGCCCATCCTACTGCTACCTATAGACATTTAGGGTGCATTCACGCAATTGCATTACGGTAACGTCTGGCAATGCACATTGCTGCCATTCATTTTTAAAAAAGAGCAAATGTTGCAACATACCTTGACACATGGTAATGCACCATAGTATGTTACTTAATCACTTCAATACCAGGCACTTTTATACCCCCTTCCTGCCCAGGCCAATTTTCAGGTTTCAGCGCTGTCGCACTTTGAACGGCAGTGGCGCGAACAGGGGAGTTGCCAGGTGGCAAAAAGACCAGGAGCTTCAGCCCGAAGTCCAAGCCAAGCCGGGGGGGGGGGGGGGGGGGGGTTAGGTGTGGTGTATGTGAGGCGGGCTTTTTTTAACCTACCTGACCTACCTACACTGACAGTAGTGACCTACCTACACTGACCTACCTAACCTGCATACACTGACCTACCTAACCTGCATACACTGACCTACATACACTGACCCACCTGACCTACATACACTGACCTACCTACACTGATCTACCTACACTGACAGTAGTAACCTACCTCCACTGACCTATCTGACCTACGTACACTGACCTACATACACTGACCTACCTACACTGACAGCAGTGACCTACCTACACTGACCTACCTACACTGACCTACCTACACTGACAGTAGTGACCTACCTGACCTACCTACACTGACCTACCTACACTGATAGTAGTGACCTACCTACACTGACCTACATACACTGATCTACCTACACTGACAGTAGTGACCTACCTACACTGACCTACCTACACTGACATTTACATATGCTGTCTGACCTACCTCAGCTCAGCCGTGGTATGCGGTGTCACAGCGGGCAGGCAGGCAGTCAGTCAGTAAGTTGTCAGAGGAGGAGCCGATGAGAGGAGAGCCGAGCAGGGATGTGGCGCGGTGGCCGCATTGTAATTCCCGCTTTCTGGAGCCTGCAGCGCCTATGATGGACGTCACATGTCCCATGGTCCCACCATTGGACCAGTGGGACGTCCATCATAGGCGTTACAGGCTCCAGAAGGCGGGACCTGCTATGGCACTCGGCCGCACTCGGCAGGACTCGGCCGCACTCGGCCACACTGATCTGTCCATCAGTGCAACGCCTATGATGGACCATCAATCCTAGGATCACGGGCGGTGGGCGGGACCATGTGTGACGTGACGACGAACGCACACTCCGTACACGCGACCGGGCGCCGGGCCGGGCGCTCGCTCATCCTCGCTCATGCGCAGTGCGGCGCCGCACTTTCATGGGGTACTCGGGGCTAATAATGTTATAATAAATGGCCGAGACTCTGGGCTTTTCGGGGTCACATTTGGGGCTTCAGCCACCCCTAGCCACCCCCTCCCGATGCCCCTGGGCGCGAACATGCAGCACTGTACCTATATGACATTTTTATGATTTTTTTTTCACACAAATAGAGCTTTCTTTTGGTGGGATTAAATCACCATTGGGTTTTTTAAATTGTTGCTAAATAAATGGAAAATTTGGAAAAAAACCCAAGTTTTTCTTTGTTTCTATTATAAAGTTTTGCAAATTAATAATCTTTCTTCATAAATTTAGGCCAAAATGTATTCTGCTAAATTTTTAGGTGAAAATAACCTAAATACGTTTATATTATTTAGTCTGCAGGAAAGTTATAGAGCCCATAAACTATTGTATACTGAAAATTGATCAATCCCAATATACTGACCTCTATTTTCTAGAGGTCACAATTGTTAGGAAAATTAAGAAATTCATTTTGAATTTTTTTTTAAATACTGTCACCAGCGCAGTACAGCGTTATCATATAACGGGTGTGGTGGTAATCAACACTGACTGGTGACAGTATGTAAAAATTATTAATATTAATTAATCATTTATTTTTCAATTTCTTTTTATTTTTTATTACATTTTATTTCAGTTTTTTACAATTTTTGTTAACACACTGTGACCAGAACAATACAGTGTTACTATAGTAACACTGTTCTACTCTGGGGAAGTGATCAGGATTTTTCATTTTTTTTTTTTTTTTACACATTATGATTGTTTATATCACTGAATTTCCCTGGTATAAGCAACCATTTTTACTGAAAGAAACTGATTCATTCAGTGTATTTTGTTGTGATTAGCTGTGACTGGCCACAGCTAATCACATGGTACAGATGGGCTGGGATTGGCCCTATCTGTACCATGTGATCATTGTTACCAAATACAGCTAACAACACAATTGTACACAATTTTTGGCATGAAAGGAAGCCATCAATTGTTTACAATTATCATGTGATCTGCTGTGATTGATCACAGCGATCACATGGTACCAGCAGCAGGTCAGTACACTGATCAGTCATTGGCTGCATCCAGCAGACACAGGCAACACAGGCGCGAACAAGGCGCGATCCAGGAGGACGTCATATGACGTCCACCCGGATCGACAAAACTGGTTAACAACTTTTGTAGCACGTCCAATTTTCAGGAAGTTTTGATACATTGGCATGTTAATACTCCACAAAAATATGAATGAGCCCTAAAGGATCAGTCCACCCTAAATTGGTATTTCCATTTTTGGTAGATGCTGGAGAGTTAAAACATCTGACAGCTTCCTAAATGTTTCAGGGACTCTGCTGATGTGTCCCTGGGTCTACACATCCGCATCCGCATCCGCTTTGATTATGAGGAGTTCTACACTCTGCCTGGTGGATTTTTGTACTTATTTTATATTTTAGAGAATGCAACAAGAGGAGCGTTATCATGCAGAGGGGGCAGGGACACTTCCAGGTGGACAGGAAAAGAATTGGGAATTATGGCAGAGGGATCTTGCTGTTGGGGTACCCAGGACATACATAAAGCCAATGGCTGAATCAGATCACAAGTTTAGCCTTCCCCAAGCTGATTTTCTACCTACAGGTTGATGCTGGTGAGTTGATTTACCCCTCTATCTTTCTATAGCTTCAGGGGTGAGATCTTTGTGCCTGATATCTCAGCTCCACCAAAGTGTCACTTCCATTTCTAAGAGAGTGAGGGGGCGCTGTTGCTGGAGTATCGATAAAGCATCTGTTGCATGATATACAGTGCCTTGAAAAAGTACCCGTATTTATTGGCACATAACACGCGTCGGCGTATAACACGCACCCCAAGTTTAGGAGGGAATTTTAAGGTAAAAAACTTTTTGTGGAAAAAAAACTTTTTTTTAAATGCCCATCAATGCAACCTTATCAGTGTCCATCTGCAGCCTTGTAGTGTCATTTGCAACCTTGTCAGTGTCATCTGCAGCCTTGTAGTGTCATTTGCAGCCTTGTCAGTGTCATCTGCAGCCTTATCAGTGTCATCTGCAGCCTTGTAGTGTCATTTGCAGCCTTGTCAGTGTCATCTGCAGCCTTATCAGTGTCATCTGCAGCCTTGTAGTGTCATTTGCAACCTTGCCTAGTGACACTGCAGACTTGTCAGTGTCACTGCAGTTTTTAAATATGGCGCCGCCGAGAGAGCCGGTCCTGTGTATCTTGGCGGCTCTCGGCCGCTTTCGGCTACTCTCGTAGTCCTGTGGGCGGAGCTAAGCGCCGCCGATATACATACATACCCGAGTGTACTCGGCTCACAGTCACGCCCAGTCCCTGTGTTATGTCCATCATAGGGCGGGACTTGGCGTAACTGTGAGCGGAGCTAGCCGAACGTAGCCAAGTACACTCGCTATGTATGTATGTCAGCGGCGCTCGCTCCTCCGCTCACAGTCAGTGGGGGATCAGCGGGGATCGGCGTATAACACGCACCCACGATGTTATACGCTGATAAATACAGTATTCATACCTCTGACATTTTTGAACATTGGTATGTTACAACCAAAAACATAAAAGTATTTTATTGGGATTTGATGTGATCAACCAACACAAAGTGGTACATAATTGTGAAGTGGAAGGAAAATGATAAATGGTTTTGACATTTTTTTACAAATAAATATCTGAAAAGTGTGGCATGTCAATACTTTGTAGAACCACCTTTCGCTGCAATTGCAGCTGCAAGTCTTTTTGGGGATGTCTCTACCAGCTTTGCACATCTAGAGAGTATCATTTTTGCCCATTCGTCCTTGCAAAATAGCTCAAGCTCTGTCAGATTGGATGGAAAACGTCTGTGAACAGCAATTTTCAAGTCTTACCACAGATTCTCATTTGGATTTAGGTCTGGACTTTGACTGAGCCATTCTAGCACATGAATATGCTTTGATCTAAACCTTCCATTGTAGCTCTGGCTGTATGTTTAGGGTCGTTGTCCTGCTGGAAGGTGAACCTCTGCCCCAGTCTCAAGTCTTTTGCAGAATCGAATGGGTTTTCTTCTAAGATTGCCCTACATTTGGCTCCATCCATCTTCCCATAAACTCTGATGCCTATCCCTGCTGAAGAAAAGCATCCCCACAACATGATGCTGCCACCACCATGTTTCACGATGGGGATGGTGTGTTCAGGGAGATGTCCAGTGTTAGTTTTCTGCCACACATAGCGTTTTGCTTTTAGGCCAAAAAGTAAAATTTTGGTCTCATCTGACCAGAGCACCTTCTTCCACATGTTTGCTGTGTCCCCCACATGGCTTCTCGCAAACTGCAAATGGGACTTCTTATGGGTTTCTTTCAACAATGGCT
This sequence comes from Aquarana catesbeiana, assembly GCF_042186555.1. NCBI lineage: Eukaryota > Metazoa > Chordata > Amphibia > Anura > Ranidae > Aquarana > Aquarana catesbeiana. The sequence continues at coordinate 55,204,707 of NC_133333.1, read as the reverse complement.
TTCTTCTTGCCACTCTTCCATAAAGGCCAGATTTATGAAGTGCTCAACGAATAGTTGTCCTGTGGACAGATTCTCCCACCTGAGCTGTGGATCTCTGCTGCTCCTCCAGAGTTACCATGGGCCTCTTGGCTGCTTCTCTGATTAATGCTCTCTGTGCCCGGCCTGTCAGTTTAGGTGGACGGCCATGTCTTGGTAGGTTTGCAGTTGTACCATACTCTTTCCATTTTCAGATGATGGATTGAACAGTGCTTTATGAGATGTTCAAAGTTTGGGATATTTTTTTATAACCTAACCCTGCTTAAAACTTCTCCACAACTTTATCCCTGACCTGTCTGGTGTGTTCCTTGGCCTTCATGGTGCTGTTTGTTAACTAAGTTTCCCTAACAAAGCTCTGAGGGCTTCATAGAACAGCTGTATTTATATTGAGATTAAAATGCACACAGGTGGACTCTGTTTACTAATTAGGTCACTTCTGAAGGTAGATTCCACTAGATTTTAGTTAGGGATATCAAAGTAAAGGGGGCTGAATACAAATGCATGCCACACTTTTTAGATATCTATTTGTAAAAAAAATTGAAAACCATTTATCAGTTTTCTTTCACTTCACAATTATGTGCCACTTTGTGTTGTCCATCACATAAAATCCCCCAAAAAATAAATTTACGTTTTTGGTTGTAACATGACAAAATGTGGAAAGTTTCAAGGGGTATGAATACTTTTTCAAGGCACTGAAAGTGCTAATAGTAAAAACTCCTGATGCCAATAACACCCATCATTTTTACAGTCAGGGTATCAAGGAAGCTGATATGTTGCCATTGGGAAAATAAACTTTACTTTAGCTCAATTTTCATGCACTGGGTCCTTAGTTTTCATAAGTGAGTAGAGAACAGGTGGAGTAAAGCCAGCCAAGGACCAGCCTAATTTCAATCCATGTGTGGCCACTGTGATTGAACAGGAGTCAATCCACTGATCGACTTCTGTTTAACTGCCCTGTCTGTATTTTTATTTTTTTGCTCAATCAGTACCACAAGCAATAGGCTACATCACTGATCTGTGTATTTTGTTGCCGGGGGACTCTCCCTGCACTCAGAATACAATGACACAGTGAGGAGTATACCCACATCCACATTAAATGTGTGGATGGGGGAATTGGGTCAGTTTTTTTTTCGTTCAACCCACTGGTTGAACAAAAAAAGCTGATCCATATACAGTATCTCACAAAAATGAGTACACCCCTCACATTTTTAAAAATATTTCATTATATCTTTCCATGTGAAAACAATGAAGAAATTACACTTTGCTACAATGTAAAGTAGTGAGTGTACAGCTTGTATAACAGTGGAAATTTTCTGTCCCCTCAAAATAAATCAACACACAGCCATTAATGTCTAAACCGCTGGCAACAAAAGTGAGTACACCCTTAAGTGAAAATGTCCAAATTTGTCCAAAAGTGTCATTATTTTGTGTGGCCATCGTTATTTTCCAGCACTGCCTTAACCCTCTTGGGCATGGAGTTTACCAGAGCTTCATAGGTTGCCACTGGAGTCCTCTTCCACTCCTCCATGACGACGGAGCTGGTGGATGTTAGAGACCTTGCACTCCTCCACCTTCCATTTGAGGATGCCCCACAGATGCTCAATAGGATTTAGGTCTGAAGACATGCTTGGCTAGTCCACCACCTTTACCCTCAGCTTCTTTAGCAGGCAGTGGTTGTTTTGGAAGTGTGTTGGGGTCGTTATGACGTTGGAATACTGCCCTGCGGCCCAGTCTCCGAAAGGAGGGGATCATGCTCTGCTTTAGTATGTCACAGTACATGTTGGCATTCATGGTTCCCTCAATGAACTGTAGCTCCCCAGTGCCGGCAGCACTCATGCAGCCCCAGACCATGACACTCCCACCACCATGCTTGACTGTAGTCAAGACACACTTGTCTTTGAACTCCTCACCTGGTTGCCACCACACATGCTTGACACCATCTGAACCAAATAAGTTTATCTTGGTCTCATCAGACCACAGGACATGGTTCCAGAAATACATGCCCTTAGTCTGCTTGTCTTCAGCAAACTGTTTGCGGGCTTTCTTGTGCATCATCTTTAGAAGAGGCTTCCTTCTGGGATAACAGCCATGCAGAACAATTTGATGCAGTGTGCGGTGTATGGTCAGAGCACTGACAGGCTAACCCCACACCCCTTCAACCTCTGCAGCAATGCTGGCAGCACTCATACATCTATTTCCCAAAGACAACCTTTGGATATGACGCTGAGCACGAGCACTCAACTTCTTTGGTCGACCATGGCGTGGCGAGGCCTGCCACCATGCTGCAGCTCAGTTTCACAGTCTTGGTAATCTTCTTATAGCCTAGGCCATCTTTATGTAGAGCAACAATTCTTTTTTATTTAGATCCTCAGAGAGTTATTTGCCATGAGGTGCCATGTTGACCTTCCAGTGACTAATATGAGAGAGTGAGAATGATAACACCAAATTTAACACACCTGCTCCCCATTCACACCTGAGACCTTGTAACACTAACGAGTCACATGACACCGGGGAGGGAAAATGTCTAATTGGGCTCAATTTAGACATTTTCACTTAGGGGTGTACTCACTTTTGTTCCCAGCGGTTTAGACATTAATGGCTGTGTGTTGAGTTATTTTGAGGGGACAGCAAATTTACACTGTTATACAAGCTGTACACTCACTACTTTACATTGTAGCAAAGTGTCATTTCTTCAGTGTTGTCACATGAAAAGATATAATAAAATATTTACAAAAATGTGAGGCATGTACTCACCTTTGTGAGATACTGTATATATATATATATATATATATATATATATATATATATATATATATATATATATACAATCACACACTTTTGTGAGATACTGTATGACCAGCTTAAGAGTCTAAAAGAAGGAGACAAGCTGAATGTCGGCCCGTCTGTATTGCAGCTGGTCTGACTGAAGCTGGACGTTCGGCTGACTTCTGTCAAAAAAGGTCTGCCGATCGGTCCCTGATTAGCACTCTCAGCCAAGTCTTCTGGTGGGGGGGGGGGGGGGGGGGGTGCAGTCCCCCTATCAGAACACAATATAACAGCAGGGGACATCGCTGTACTAACATTACATAGTCAGTACAGCGGCTCCTCCTGAGCTGTCAGGTTTTTTTCATTAAGCCCTGCCGGGTTGAACGGGAAAAAAAATGGTATTGTGTACCAGGCTTTAGGCTCGGTTCCTAATTGCCCTTGTAAAAGTTTCAAATACTGCAAATGCTGGAGCTCAGCTGTAAACTTCAAAATCCTTAATTATTAAAAGTCCATGGTTAGGTGGTGGTACAAAAGCTGCCAGCATCCTAGCAACTATGAACCCTTTGCAGGAAGTTGTCACATTAATGGTAGCTCCCCAGCACATATGCCCAACTGTGACCACTGACGTCTCTCTACGACAACTCAGAGTTGGTCTTAATTACCACCAGTCTGCTTATCTGCAATTATTAGCTTATTAGATACTGTATCTATCATAGTGACAGATACTAAAATTGGCCGTAGTAACAGCTACCTGAATCTGAGTTGCCTGCTAATGAAAAAAAATATATATATATACATTTTCAGGCTATTATAATATTATGCTGCAATGTGCAATGGCCATGTACAGAGCCCAATAACCCAGGACAGTCTAAATGAATTTTTTACAAAAATGGAACTTAAGGCAGCTATACTCACCTTTTCTCCAATGGTTCCTGTCTCTCATCGAGGCTAGCATCTTCTTGTGCAGGAGCAAGTCATCCCAACACATAGGGACCCTTAAAATTCATACCAGACCCGAAGGGCCTGGTATGGACTGGGGGGGGGGGGCATGCCGATTTTTTCCTTGATTTTTCATCTATATTGCCGGGAGCCGGCAATACATTACAGCCGCGAGCAAGTTTGTATTAAATTTTTTCCTTTAGAAATGTCATTTTGCTGCTGCACTGTTCTACACATTGCACACATGCGCCAGTTTACAGGCAGACCAAGGGAACCCCCCGGGCATGATATTTAAAGGAATATTTCATTTTTATTGTTTCACTTTAAGCATTATTAAAATCACTGCTCCTGAAAAAAACAGTCGTTTTTAAAAACTTTTTTTGCATTGACACATGTCCTCTAGGGCAGTACCCGAGTCCCCATACACTTTTTATGGCAATAACTTGCATATAAGCCTTTAAAATTAGCACTTTTGATTTTTCATGTTCGTGTCCCATAGACTTTAATTGGGTTCGCATGTTCGCTCAAACTTTTTGCCTGTTCGCATGTTCTGGTGAGAACCAAACCGTGGGGGTGTTCAGCCCATCCCTAATCACCAATAAGGACGAATTTATTTGGATGCTTGATTATTTGAAGATGTGACTTTAATAATTTGTTCATGAAACTGTTTGATATGTATTGATACAAGCAATTTATCTAAATCAGGTTTAATACTGGGAGCGCTTTTTACACGTATTCAGAAAATGCAAAAAGCATTCTCTGAATGGTGCCCATGCTGAACGGCTGACCTGTGTTCACAATGCAGCAGGGCATCTGCACTGTGCGGGACCTGGAAGCAAGTGGGGATCACTGAAGTAGCTATGTCTGCTTCAGTGATTTCCAGTTTCAAGTGGCATCCGCCAGATCCAAGCTGGATCAATGTAAGTATGTATAACATGCCAGTGCCTGGAATTATTCTATAAAATGAACATTATTAGATTATATACAGTATATAGGCTTAATTAATACCATGGTGCAAAGTGCAATGACCGTATACAGTACAACTGTATTCAGGTTGACTGTCCAGGGTTGTACAGTACAACAAAATGCATAAAACGTGAACTCTAGTTTTTATCTGTATTAGGGCTCATTCACATGGGCTATCTCTGCCAAATAGATATAATAATATTTTCTGGCCAGCGGATAAGCTTCACCCCATGCAACATTGTGTGCAGTTAGCAGCGGTCAATAGCGGCATGGCCAGATTTGTACTCTGTACTGATCAATGTTTGAGGTGGAACACTCATCTTAGCAGTTACCTGTGATTAGGGGCTCTGAGTGGCTCTGGACACAGGGACCGCATTTTTTGCTGCACACAAATTAAATGCAGCTATCTATCTAGTTCTTATGCAGCCATAACACAAAGTTCTGCTGCCAGGGCCAGGACAATGTGTAGGCAGGAGGGTCAGCTGCCCTGGGCGCAATGGTTTATTGCAGGGATGGGGGCCCTGACCCTATCCCTAAAGGAAGGGGGGTGGGGGCACAGTTTGGCATCCTTGCCCTGGGAGCTGGATGACCTTGTCCCAGCACTGCCTGCTGCAGATGTGGCGATTATCCAAAAACTTTCAGCTGCCTGTGTGAATGGAGGCTTACAACTTTCCTTATAGGGGTTAAGTGTAGGATATATGGTTAATTCCAGAATGCCATTCTTTATAAATGACAAGTCGTAGCATAACCTGACTTGTCCTACAGTGCTAGAGCAAAGCTGCCTCTTCCCCAGAAGTTGCTGACACGTGTGGTGCAGTGTGGTGCACAGTGCGGCTCAGCGAGCACAGTCATTAGCTATCGGTACATGATGGGTTGGAGAACTAACGTCACATTCTGCTGTAGATCTGCAGTATGCCAGGGTGGTGTGGGGAAAAGAGAGAGAATGTGATAGAACATTGGAGATTAGTGCCAGTAGAAGCTCTTGCAATGTTACAATGTCCTTACTGCCTTGGCTATTATCATATACACGGCTAATAGTTTAAATGTAATTCTGATTTATAAACAAATGACATCAATTTACAGTTAGGTTTTCAGTCAAAGTGTTCCTGTAAGATGTAAATTAGAGTTTGATGTTTTGGTTCGAAGGCTGTCACATAAGCATTTTTTCATTTTATACAAAGTGAAGGTTGGCTCTAACCAGGGGTGTTGCTAGGTCTGCAAAAAAAAAGATCTGGGGCTAGAGTCCATAGCAGTGGTCACCAACCTTTTTGCAGGCCGGGGGGGGGGGGGGGGGGGGGGGGAGCACACCAGTGGTAAGCAAGTGGTTCAACTCACCATGATGCAGAATCAGTTTGAGCCCTGGGCGTGTCACTTGCCACCGTCACCTGTCACCTGATGCAGTGTGTCACTTGCCACCGTTGCCTTTCACCAGGTACAGTGTGTCACTTGCCACCATCGCCTGTCACCAGATGCGGCTTGTTACTTGCCACCGTCACCTTCCATTAGATGTGGATTGTCACTTGCCATGTCGCCTGCCACCAGATGTGGATTGTCACTTGCCACGACACCTGCCACCATTTGCAGATTGTCACTTGCCTTGTCACCTACCACCATTTGCAGATTGTCACTTGCCACATCTCCTGCCACTATTTGCAGATTGCCACGTCACCTGCCACCATTTTCAGATTGTCACTTGTCATGTTACCTGCCACTAGATGTGGGTTGTCACTTGCCACGTCACCTGGCACTAGATGTGGATTGACACTTGCCAACTGATGTGGATTGTAACTTGCCATGTCAGCCAGTATCACCAAATGTGCATTGTCGCTGCATTGGTGGCAGGCTGGCAGCACTGGTTCATTTAGTGAGGGCAGGAGAGCAGTGATGCGGGGCAGGCAGTAAGAGATGATGTCATCCCGCTGCTCCCCTCCCCACCTCCAACATTGAAGCAAGAGGGGTCTGGCTGCAGAGTGGAGCTCCACCGATGACAGGAAGCACGTGACCTCCACTTCACAGCCCTGTGAGGGTGGAAGAGCACTGATGTGTGGCGGGCAGTGAGAGATGTTATCATCTCTCTGCACCTCGCTCCCACATTGAAGAGGCCCGGCTGTGAAGAGTGCTGATGTGGAGCGGTCGGAGAGAGATGATGTCATCTCTGCTTGTCCGCCGGCTCGCTTCTCTCCTCTCCTGCGCCTCTCTCATGCAGCCAGCCTGCCCGCCGCAAGTTAGGCAGGGACCCTGCGGCAAGAGACTCGGGGCTATAGGCCCCAGATTCGAGGCTATAGCCCCAATAGCCACCCCCTAGCAACGCCTCTGGCTCTAACCTTGACAGCACTTTAGTCCTTGTGAATCTAGTTTTTTCAAAGCTCTACAGATAAGCATGAATGTATTCAGAAATAGAAGCAGAGATGGTTTACAGTCTGTGCAATATATGCTGCTGCACAAAAAACAAATGAAACTTGGGGGCCCCCTTTATAGAAGTACAGAGATACCCCAGGATCAAGGCTGTATTTAGATTTTGTGCTCAAATGTCTCATGCTCCCTCTCTTCCCTGAAGGAGAAGTGCTGGGTAATCACCAAGGCATGCTAGGTTAGGGGCAGATACTCTACAAGTGGCCCTAAGGAAGATGGTGATGAATTGCTTTAGTATCATATATATATATATAATCAGAAGGGATTGCTGCACAAAAAATGAAAACACCAGAAATATACAGGCAGTCATAGTAGTAACAGTTTCGGGCTAACAGATCACGGCCTTCTTCAAAACGTCATTATTATTATTATTATTACTATACAGGATTTATGTAGCGCCAACAGTTTACGCAGCGCTTTACAATATAAAAGGAGACAATACAGTTACAATACAATAAAATACAAGAGGATTAGGAGGGCCCTGCCAGGAGAGCTTACAATCTAATAGATTCATGCTTATGAATGACCACAAGGTACGATATATATAGAGAGGACTCATCTGTAATCTATTAAGCAATCAAACAGTCTATCTGGAATCAATTAATCAATGAATCACAGTGAACAAAAACATATAGTGAGATATATAATATAATACAATCTCTGAAATCGATCGATCGGGAATCCTATAGAAAATATATTCCTCATAGGTTACCAAATTGTTTGTGTTATAAATAATTTTGATACATCACATTTGTTTTAAGTATGTATATATTTTATATTTTATTCTATTTTTTATTTTTATCCCCTATAGGATTCCCGCTCGATACAATCTGTGAAGTGTTGTATTATATTATATATCTCACTATATGTTTTTGTTCACTGTGATTCATTGATTAATTGATTCCAGACAGACTGTCTGATTATATATTACACGAACTGACGTACAGCTATGCTGAGTCACGCAATATAGCCAACCTGCTGCAGTATAATGACGACGGCTGGTCGGCAAGCATACCTCCCAACTTTTTGAGATGGGAATGAGGGACACCTATTAGCAAACGTATATAGCATAGGACACACCCCCTGCCACACCCCCTTAAAGGAGAATTATACAAAAAAAAATAGTTAAATCTACGAGTGTTTTTTTTTTACCACTACTATTCCTTTATACTGCCTTTTGACATTTACAAATGCAGCAATTTAGAAATTGGATGGAAGGTTTAGCACTGGGAAACACTTTTTGAAAGATAAAAATGTTAATTTTATATACAACTATATAGATCAGACCAAAATGAGGGACAAATGAGGTGGAATGAGGGACAGAGGGACATTGTTCCAAATCAGGGATAGTCCCTCGAAATCAGGGACAGTTGGGAGCTATGCGGCCAGTGGTTAAAAAAGGTGAACTTATCCTTTAAGACCTGACATGTTTGGTATCTATTTACTCAACACAACCTCATCTTTTATATTTTACCAAAACCTTGGTATTATTGTGTGTGTCTTTGCACTAAAATTCATTTTATTATATTATTTACTGAAAAATTGTGTTTAATAAACAGTTGTGCAAATATTATCTGACATAAAAATTGGCAACTATCATTTTTATATTCTACAGGGCCTTTACTTTCAAAAAATATATAATGTTTTTGGGAGTGTAAATCATTTTATTGCCAATAATATAGATTTTTACAGGTGTGCAAATATGAAAAAAATTAACTCTACAACTGAATTGGGTAAAGCAATTCTGTGACCAGTGGGAAGAATACCCTCCTTACAGTGGTGGTCAAAAGGCCATTTTGACAAACAGCTAAAAAAGATCACCGGTATCGTAGATTTAGGTGGACTTGACTAACAAATTATGGCTGAACTCCAACTTATGCCCCGTACACTAGATCAGAAATTCCGCCAGCAAAAGTCCGATGTGAGCTTTTGGTCGGAAATTCCGACTGTGTGTATGCTTCATCGGACTTTTTGCTGGTGGAATTTCCGCCAGCAAAAGATTGAGAGCAGGTTCTCTATTTTTCCGACGGAATTCCGAAATTCCTACGCGCAACATTCCTACGCATGCTCGGAAACAATTTGACGCATGCTCGGAAGCATTCATTTTCTCGGCTCGTCGTAGTGTTGTACGTCACTGCGTTCTTGACGGTCGGAAGTTCAGAGAACTTTTGTGTGACCGTGTGTATGCAAGGCAAGCTTGAGTGGAATTCCTTGGATGGTTTTTCCGACGGAAATTCCGACCGTGTGTTCGGGGCATAACACTTTTTAAGCAGTTACAGCAACAGATTTTTTCCTTATGGGACAAAAAGGTTTCACACAAATGAATAATAGCTGACCATTGTAAGCACACCCATCAGTGTTAAATGGTTTATCTCACGTCGGCACAGACAAGCAGGATTTGTTAGGATCTAGTCTGTTTGCACCATTTTTAACCTTAATTTGTATGTAATAATTATGCTGTGATTGTGGTTCACTCCGTGTCATATGTAGGCGTCATAGTGTGCCTCATAGGTGCCTTTCAAGTCCCCCAATCCTTGGAAAGGAATTTCCTTTTTTCGTTGCTCTACATTCTGCCATAAGTGGTCTGACCAGACACTAGTATGGTAGGAGAATGATAAAACTTGCACCAATGTTTTTTTTTTTTTTTTTTTTTTAGATGAATACATAATCAGTCCCAAATGATGAATGGTTTGGAAATGAAAGGTAGCATTCTGTACCAGAGAGCTTCATTCTTTTCACATGTCCCCTGCAGAAAGTATTCACTTGATTGCAATCACTGTACATTATTATGTTCTTGACTGGACACAGCTGATGAGGTAACCCCTTTATTGATGGATATATTTAGTTTGCTCCTACAATTTTTTTTCTCTGCCATATTCAGGATTTTTTTGCTTATTTGGATAAAATGCTTATGAGAATTATCAGGGCTATTACTTTATATTTACTAATTGTTTTTCTTTCAGGCTGCATTCACACCTGAGAGTTTTCAGCTTATAAAACGCCCGAAAAAACGCCTGAAAAATGCCCAAAAAGCAAAAATCACATTAATTTCAATGGCACCTGTTTACATCTGAGCGTTTTGTCACCTCACGCTCAAAAAAGAACATGAGCTTCTCTTTGGGGCAGATTACAGACGTTTTTCTGCTTTTTACATTGGTGACCTGTACAAAAATTGCGGTAAAAACGCTTGACTTTGGAGCGCTCAGGTGTGAATGCAGCCTACAGTACTGTGTATCTTTATCCAAACCTTTTTGTTTTGGCTATAAATTTGGGGTAGGGAAGGGTCAAAACCTCCTTCCAGTTTATTGCTATTCAGGGTTCTGTTGAAAAGATTTATCCTTACTTTCTGCTTTATGCCCCATACACACAATGAGATTATCGGACGAATGATCGTCCGTTTTTTATTGCATGCTGATCTCAGATCGAATCTGATGAGTTTACTAAAGTCACGAAAATTCCCGCACGACAGAAATGAAATTCGGAAGTGATGTCATGTGTTGTAATGCATTTGTATTGCATTTTCGAAACGATAGCTGTACTGATTAAACGAAAATCGTACGATCTGGCATCGTACGAAAAAATTTTTTCCTGCATGTCCGATAGAATGCTATCGGATGAACTGTCCTGATCAGCTCTCGAAAGCTCTGTACTAACTATCCGATTATCGTACGATTGCTTCGAAAGCGGTATTTTCCGTACGATTTTCTGATCGTGTGTACGGGGCATTAGAGACAACATTATAACAGGCAGGAATATATGTTGGTGTTGCATAGGTTCCTTTAATTCCTGTTTGGTGAAAAGATTGCCCACTGAAACAACAAGTAAGGGGGTTTCTTTCTAAGAGAACCACAGACAACAGTAAAACAAATATCTAAAATTAAAAAGAAAAAATGTCATATACTAAATACACTTAAAGTTAGTCTTGTCATGATTTGACCTTCGAGGTCTGTGTGCTATTTTTGGTGACATTGAGGCTTGGAGTTAACGCGGAACTAAACTCTCTCACTCAACATTGACTATTTTGATCCTTATGCTGCTAGCATTAGTAAATAGTAGGGCTGCGGAAATTAATGAATAATTCCTCGATTAATCTTCATTTTTTTGATCGATCAAAATTTAGACTGCCTGCCCTGGGGCCGCTTTGGGCCAAGCTGTGGCTGCAGCACTCCGCTCCCTCCTCCTCCTCCTCCACTATACGTCATACACAGTCTGCGGGCATCTCCCGCTGTGTGTCTCCGAGCTGAGTGTGAAAACTTTGGCCGCGCTGTGAGAAAAGTCCTGCCCTCCTCCTAGATCAGCTCGTGTGATAGACACAGTGTTCTGTCTATCACACGAGCTGATCTAGGAGGAGGGCGGGACTTTTCTCACAGCGCGGCCAAAGTTTTTATACTCAGCTCTGAGACACACAGCAGGAGATGCCCGCAGACTGTGTAATCCAGGAACAGGCACTGACTACAGTGAGGCTGCGATTATGGGCATGGTGAGATTGCATTATGGGCACGGTGAGGCTGCCATTATAGGCACAGCAAGGCTGCGATTATGGGCACGGTGAGACAGCATTATGGGCATGGTGAGGCGGCGATTATGGGCACGGTGAGACTGCATTATGGGCACGGTGAGACTGCATTATGGGCACGGTGAGGCTGCCATTATAGGCACGACGAGGCTGCGATTATGGGCACGGTGAGACAGCATTATGGGCATGGTGAGGCTGCGATTATGGGCACAGTAAGTCTGAGATTATGGGCACGGTGAGACTGCATTATGGGCAAGGTAAGGCTGTGATTATGGGCATGGTGAGGCTGCGATTATGGGCACGGTACAGCTGAGATTATGGACACGGTGAGGCTGAGTTTATGATGTGTGACGTCCTAGCCATGCCCCGATATGGCTTCGATGCTAAATCAGCTAAAAGTAGTTGGATCTGTATGTGCGTTATAATTATTCGAAATTAGTTGATTAATCGATTTAAAAAAATCAATTAATCGAACACGAAAATTTTAATCAGTAACAGCCCTAGTAAATAGATAGGAAAATATGCATGTTTTCTTCTTTTAAACTTTTTTTTACATTTCTGCAGTTGCTTCCTGGTTTCTGGCCCAGGCCAAAATGATGTTGTACATCCCAAGAGTCCTCATGAGCATTTCTTTTTTTTTTTATCTAGAGAAGGGGAGGAGGGGTTTTCTCAGCTGAGCACACCCTCCTGCCTGCATGCTTGAGCTAAGGGCAGATGGAATCCAGGAACTAAATCCTGCATGAATCATCTGCCTATACTCATGATGGCTGCAGGTTGAACTGCTAGAGGGGTGTTTTTCAAACTGATTTCTTAGCAAAATAAAGCACGGAGACATGGACGGACTGGGGAATTTGTTTTTAAAAGTAAAAATTAATTAAATAGCGTTTTCAGTTTCTAGTGCTCAGATACCATGTTGTTCAGTTTTAACTAGTTCCCGTCCGGCCTACAGTCAAATGATGGCCGGGCGGAACATTCACCATTCCCCCCTCCCCCGAACGCACCCCACGGCCCGTGCGATCTGTCACCCGCTGTGTCCACCGGACACAGGAGATGACTGATCGGTGTACCCACCAGTGCTGGTACCATGTGATCGCAGTAGATCACATGACAATTGTACACAGTGGATGGCTTTCATTTATTGATCACTGTGATTGGTCACAGTAATCACATGGTGCAGACAGGGTCTCTGACTTGTCATTCAAAGCGCAACAGCACCGAAAGTGGTTAAGTAGTATCAGGAGTATCAGTACACTATTCATTCTGGACTGAGATGTACAGGACATGAACAATTTCATTCATTAGGTATCTATACTTGAGAAAGGGGATGGGAACCCCAAAATGTTGCATAGCAGCTATAAGAGGAATAATAGTCAATATATACCATGGTCTGGGAGTGGCACAAAGTCCCACATAATTTTAGCAAGATAAGAACATATTGCCATTTATGATCAAAGGTTCCAGACTGCTACGCTGCTATTGCTAATTTTTGCTGGTAGAATAATTTACCATGTTCTTACACAGATTCCTCTACTATTCCAGTTATTGGTTCACACTGTACAGATGCGGAATGGCCAGCTCTTTAAAGTGTTACTAAACCCAGCAATATGAAAATAGTTCAGCTGCCCCCCCCAGTGCCCACGGCTTATAAATCTTCTTTTTACATTAAAATATTGCCACTATATACCTTTTTGGATGATCTAAATACCACGGTTACCAGATAAACTGCACAGTTTCTCCAGTGCTGAGAGTTCAGGAAGGAGGAGATTACCACTGCAGCCTTTATACACGCCCACATGTGTGATGTCAATATCATGTGACTTGGCTAGCTCTGATCAACAAGTAAATATTCTCTCCAGCATAAAAGACACAACTGAGCATGTGCAGGTCGGCTACTCTGCCTGTGTTAGCTGGCTTTCCCCGGATAGTGCAGGAGGGGGAGGATCTGTGCATACAGGATAAAACTAATATAACTAAATATACAGACTGATTTTACTGTTGTGGGTTTAGTAACACTTTATGTCTTTCAACCCTAACCTCAGCATGTGGGTAAGAGTAACCAACTGTTTTGTGTAGGAGGTGGGTGGCACATGATAGTTGGCCAAGGTGCCAACTATAGAAGGAGGAAACAGACTTGCTTAGAGTAGTCTACAGGGATGGTTCTCTTGTGAATGTTAAAGGGATAGTTCACCTTTACTACAAAACTGCCTATGCAGATAAGAGGCATCTTTAGATAAAAACAAACTGTACAGCTCTGACTAAAGTTGAATAAAGCCCTTGCTATAGGTGTAGGCCATTTACATACCTTATGAAGCCTGACTGGAATACTCCCAGGACATTGCTAAGTACTCCTAGGACGTTGCTAAGTGAGGCCTATCATCACTGCTCACCTCCACCATCACAGGAGTGAGCTCTCAAATGCTGAGCTCAGAGCTACTGCATCAGGGCAGAGAAAGAGTATGTGAGGGGGTTTGAATCAGAGAAAGAACTCACTCCTGTGATGGTGGAGGTGAGCAGTGATGACTAGGCCTCACTTATCAACGTCCTGGAAGTACTTAGCAACATCCTGGAAGTATTGCAGTCAGGCTTCATAAGGTACCGGTATGTAAATGGCCTACAGACCCTACATCTATAGGAAGGGTAATATTCATCTTTAGTCTGAGCTGCACAGTTTGTTTTAATCTACAAACATCCCTTACCTGCATAGGCAGGTTTTTTTGTAAAGGTGAACTATCCTTTTAAGTATGGAATGCATAGTGTCTGCAGTTACAGGGGTCAATGAAAGCTTGTTTTTTTTAAGCTTATTTCCTGCTTGTTCAGAATATGGTAATGTTGGAATGTCCATAGCCTGCCCATAGTATTACTTTAGAGTGCTGAATCAATTGAAGCTTCACCTGTTATATAATATGTAATCCAAAAGAAATGTTAGGCATGACACTGAGGTTCCAAAAAGATGGCTGCACACTACTGGGGTGTATCATCATACTGTAAACTAAGTACCAGAACAGGGATGCTAGGAGAAGCACTTTTAAGTGCTAAAAAGGACTGTGACATAATTACATTCAGTGAGAAAAGTGCTTATTTAAGCACAACTGCCATTTGGCATAAAGTGATGGATGCTTAACTACAGCCGTGTGACAGGCTGCAGCTCTACAGGCCAGTAGCTGAAAATTTCTGCTAATGCCGTACATACAGCTTTTCAAAAATATCTTCTTATCCTAAATTCACAAAATAATCTCCTCTAGTGCTAGGATCGCTGCATGATTTTAGCATGGGACCTGTATTCTCTCAGCACAGAGGCTTTTGGCACAGGACAAGGTGAGGATATATTGAGGGGAAGGTTAAGTGTTAATGGCTTAATTAAAGCCCACCTCCAAACAAATACTGTTTTCCCCCTATCCCTGCCCTCCCATTCACATAATGCATACCTAAATCCACCATCATGTATCCCTAGCTGGTACCTCTTCTAATGCCCCGTACACACGGTCGGATTTTCCGATGGAAAATGTCCGATCGGAGCGTGTTGTCGGAAATTCCGACCGTGTGTGGGCTCCATCGGACATTTTCCATCGGATTTTCCGACACACAAAGTTGGAGAGCAGGAGATAAAATTTTCTGACAACAAAATCCGTTGTCAGAAATTCCGATCGTGTGTACACAAATCCGACGGACAAAGTGCCACGCATGCTCAGAATAAATAACGAGATGAAAGCTATTGGCCACTGCCCCGTTTATAGTCCCGACGTATGTGTTTTACGTCACCGTGTTTAGAACGATCGGATTTTCCGACAACTTTATGTGACCGTGTGTATGCAAGACAAGTTTGAGCCAACATCCGTCTGAAAAAATCCTAGGATTTTGTTGTCGGAATGTCCGAACAAAGTCCGACCGTGTGTACGGGGCATAAGATTGGAGACCAGTGATCCAGCACTGTTTGTCTCATGACTACTAGCCTCTTCATGGTGATGTCAGTTTAGCTCCCCATAACTGGAAGTGTCCACATCTACCAGTGGCATGGGCATCTTAAAAAGCACTCCCCTGTGGAAAGCATCCTCAAGTTTTAAGGGGTTCCCTTAAGGGTTACGTTTTAGGTGGGCTCTCTTAAGGTGTTAGGGTAAGTGTTAACTTTGGGGGTGAGGAGGAAACACAAGCGCCAATCTAAGTGTAGTATGTAAGGTTATTTAATACAGGTAAGAATACTGGTACTCACAAGGGTAAAAAACATCAAGGCATTGAGCACTGTAGTGCAATAGCGTCTGTAAGGCTGGACATCAGGATGGTTTCTGCTGTATGGCACTCAAGAGGACCGCACCAATGGGTTCCAGTGAACGTACCTGTTTTTATCTAAGGGGTCATTTTATCTTGTTGAGTTTGATTGCCGTGGGGTGTTTGGATTAATGACATAAGAGCAATTTCAGAGGAATATTTCTGCATGTAAAATGCCCCGTATTGAGTGGACTGCTGATGGTTTGAATTAGCTGTGTGAATTTTTAACATTACGTATTTGTAGCTTTGTAAAAAAGCACTTTATATGTATGAAATTGATTGCATTATCTAAATAGCCGCAGGACTTTATGACCTAGCGGCCGTGGCTGGACTCTATATAAGCCCTTATCCAAAATGCCATGGGCTAGGCCTGAAAAAGGAGCGCATGCTCCGCAATTGTGTCACCTTACCGCCACATTGTGTCCCGGAAGTGACGTCATCACCAACTCCCTGTGCGTTCCAGGACTCCAGGAAGTGTCGGAACCCACCGGCACGGTCCTCTTGAGCACCATACCGCAGAAGCCATCCTGATGTCCAGCCTTACAGATACTATTGCACTTCAGTGCTCAATGCCTTGATGTTTTTTACCTTTGTGAGTACCAGCGTTATTACCTGTGTTAAATAACCTTACATACAGTACTTCACTGAGATTGGCACTTGTGTTTCCTCCTCAGTTGTTCCAGAGCTGCTTCTTGCTTCTCAGGGAGCTGCCTTCTAAGGTTAACTGATGTACATTATGGACTATTTTAATAGACTATTTTGATGGACTATTTTAATGGAAATTCCATTATACCACATTGCTGCTCTGAACATATTGTTCTCTTTTGGTCCTGCGGGCTGACACTGAGCTTGGTGCATATGTGCCAATTCTCCATGTGTGTTTTAAACTTTGGTGGTGGTGCTAAAGAAAAACAATATCAGTTTTAGTTTTTTTGGTTTTGAGTATATAATACAAGACAAATGATTCCCAGAGCATTATAGATTAGTTAAAGAAATAGCACAGTAAAATCCACTTGTTTTAATCTCACAGCTAAGAAAGGATGGCTCAACAAATCCCTATAAGCAACAAGCCTTTTATATCAAAGCAGTAAGCCAAGAATTTGGAAAATATAAAAAGGAGACCACAACTCTTCCTGCTGGTTAAAAAAAAGAGAATGCAAAATATTGATATACAATACTATATATCTAATATACAATATTATATATCTAATAATGCCCATACAATATAGTGTCCCCCCCCCTACAACCCAATTATAAAATATTCCCAAAGTGATAAAGTTATACATTAATCATTTACAATAAAAACAAAATGATAAAACATCAATTTCATACATATAAAGTGCTTTTTTTGCCAATATACAAATACGCAATGTCAAGAAATTCACACAGCTAATTCAAACCATCAGAAGTCCGCTCAATACGTGGCATTTTACATGCAGAAATATTCCTCTGAAATTGCTCTTATGTCATTAATCCAATGACACCCCACGGCAAACAAACTCAACAAGCTAAAATGACCCCTTAGATAAAAACAGGTCATACACTTTTAAATGAATCCTTTCTAAAAGGTACATTCACTGGATCTGCATTTTCCATCCTTTTCGTAACTCCAAAGTTCAAAACTGAAGGGCACATGAATGATAAATCCACATAGTGCAAACTATTTTATTAAAAATTCACCTAAACAAGAAGAAACACTTACATATCACAATGCTATTCCAGCACTAGTACTGATCACTTTTGTACTGCAGATTATCACTCTCCCAGCCACATGAAAATGTGCATACTAATATAGTATCCCCACTGGGGATTCACATTTTAGTAGCCAATCAAATTCTATCTTTTTGTTTCTATAGTTGTTTTATTTGAATTTATTTTGACTGAGATGATCTATAATCCTATTGATCTATTATTCTATCACACATGCCCTTGATTCAAATCATTTGGCAGGTAAATATGCATGTCATCATCTCTATATTTAGCTGCTTGCCTGGAGACCAGCTTTACCTTAGCCATTAGATTTTTTATCAAAGGGAAAGGGCTGTAATTTTTCACATAGAATGTTGTATGTCATACTAACACACAACAGACATTCTGAAATGTACACTTCATGGAACCTTTTGACAGTTTCAACATATTTGAACAGATAAACATTGGATATTTATTTAAACAAACAGCTACAGTCTACAGATAATACTGATGTACTTGAATAAAAATACAAGGACATTTTGACTTTTCATTTATTTAACAAAAATATCAACATTTTTATTGATATATACCCTTGTAAATACACCCTTGGCCTCAGAAGTTGGTATTGCTCCCTTTAGCAGAAATTACTTCTTGTGGGTGTTTTATAGAACTGTACATCAGTCTCTGACATTGACTTTGTGAAATGTTTGATTAGTCCTCCATGCAAAATTCCCTTAGTTGCAAAATGTTTGTGGATTTGCATGAACTGCATGAACTGTTGGTTTAACCTCCCTCCCCCACAACACTTCAATGGGATTCAAATCAGGGATTTAACTAGGCCAGTCTGAAAACTTGTATTTCTTCAGTTTGGGCTATTCTTTTATGGATTTGCTAGTGTGTTTTGGGTTATTATCATGTTGAAAGATTATTTCTGCATCAACTTCCACTTTTGGACAGATCCCCTTACATTCTCGTCAAACACTCTTTGTTATGATGCAGAATTCATATTTGACTTAATAACTGCAAGCTGCCCTGAAGCCGTAAAGCAAACTCAAACCATAAAAATTTTACTACCATGATTCACAGTTGGTTTGAGGTTCTTCTCTTGAAATGCTGTCTTTGGTTTGTACCAAACATGACTCTTGTTACTCTATCTTTTATTAATAGTTCACAACACACTGTTCAAGAAGGTCTGGCAAGCTAAAATAGTTTGGCAATCTTTTTAAATCATGTGCCAGACTCATAGGAATCCACAACCTCCTCTATTTTACCGCAATTTTGCCGCGTTGGGAACAGTACTATTTTGTACGACTTTGCCACAACTTTAGCATTAACCATTCTCAGCTTGTGCTTGCAAAGTCATACTGAAATCATGTCTATATTATTCAGGTACGATTTGCATGCTACTTGAGGGTTTAACATTGAGGTCTATGGACATCAACTCGCATGGAAGTTGGACCAAAGTAGTGCAGGGACTACTTTGAAGTCGGCACGACTTAAAGTCGTGCCAATATGAATGGTAGTCATTGAAAATCATGGAGAATGACTTGTCATACGATTTTGCAGTACAAAATCGTGGGACAAGTCTTATAAGTGTGAAAGGGGACTTAGAGAATTATTTTGCTCTTGGCGTAATGGCACCACCAAAGAGGACCAGACTCTTGATATCTGATGTTCATGGATTTAAAGTGGTAAATGAGAATAAATACACCATGTCAACTTTATGTGTCAGTTGTTCAAGTATATCACATTTATATGTTGGTATTGTTTGAATGAAGATCTAATGTTTGTCTGCTCACATATTTGGAAAAAGTCAACACTTTCCATGTGTGTACTTACTTTTTCACATGACTGCAAATTTGCTTATTTGAATTCTCCTGTGAGTTTTCAGTTCAAGTAAATCAAAGATGCATAAAAATTATCACCAGTAGATGGCAGGGAGACCTTTCTGTTGCAGTCTACAAGAAATATATAAGATGTCAGGGGGTTAGTTAGCTCCCCATGATCCACCTATGACTAAAATGTGCCTTTTAGGTAAACTGACCTTTTACAGTCGGGACGGAAAGTATTCAGGCCCCCTTAAATTTTTCACTCTTTGTTATATTGCAGCCATTTGCTAAAATCATTTAGGTTCATTTTTTTTCCTCATTAATGTACACACAGCACCCCATATTGACAGAAAAACACAGAATTGTTGACATTTTTGCAGATTTATTAAAAATGAAAAACTGAAATATCACATGGTCCTAAGTATTCAGACCCTTTGCTCAGCATTTAGTATAAGCACCCTTTTGATCTACAGCCATGAGTCTTTTTGGGAAAGATGCAACAAGTTTTTCACACCTGGATTTGGGGATCCTCTGCCATTCCTCCTTGCAGATCCTCTCCAGTTCTGTCAGATTGGATGGTAAACGTTGGTGGACAGCCATTTTTAGGTCTCTCCAGAGATGCTCAATTGGGTTTAAGTCAGGGCTCTGACTGGGCCATTCAAGAACAGTCAGGGAGTTGTTGTGAAGCCCCTCCTGAAGCCACTCCTTTGCTATTTTAGCTGTGTGCTGTGTGGGTAAACCTTCGGCCCAGTCTGAGGTCCTGAGCACTCTGGAGAAGGTTTTCATCCAGGATATCCCTGTACTTGGCTGCATTCATCTTTCCCTCGATTGCAACCAGTCGTCCCGTCCTTGCAGCTGAAAAACGCCCCCACAGCATGATGCTGCCACCACCATGCTTCACTGTTGGGACTGTATTGCACAGATGATGAGCAGTGCCTGGTTTTCTCCACACATACCGCTTAGATTTAAGGCCAAAAAGTTCTATCTTGGTCTCATCAGACCAAAGAATCTTATTTCTCACCATCTTGGAGTCCTTCAGGTGTTTTTTTAGCAAACTCCATGTGGGCTTTCATGTGTCTTGCACTGAGGAGAGGCTTCCGCCAGGCCACTCTGCCATAAAGCCCCGACTGGTGGAGGGCTGTAGTGATGGTTGACTTTCTACAACTTTCTCCCATCTCCTGACTGCATCTCTGGAGCTCAGCCACAGTGATCTTTGGGTTCTTCTTTACCTCTCTCACCAAGGATCTTCTCCCCCGATAGCTCAGTTTGGCCGGAAGGCCAGCTCTAGGAAGGGTTCTGGTCGTCCCAAACGTCTTCCATTTAAGGATTTTGAAGGCCACTGTGCTCTTAGAAACCTTAAGTGCAGCAGAATTTTTTGTAACCTTGGCCAGATCTGTGCCTTGCCACAATTCTGTCTCTGAGCTCTTCAGGCAGTTCCTTTGACCTCATGATTCTCATTTGCTCTGACATGTACTGTGAGCTGTAAGGTCTTATATAGACAGGTGTGTGGCTTTCCTAATCAAGTCCAATTAGTATAATCAAACACAGCTGGACTCAAATGAAGGTGTAGAACCATCTCAAGGATGATCAGAAGAAATGGACAGCACCTGAGTTAAATATATTAGTGTCACAGCAAAGGGTCTGAATACTTAGGACCATGTGATATTTCAGTTTTTCTTTTTTAATAAATCTGCAAAAATGTCAACAATTCTGTGTTTTTCTGTCAATATGGGGTGCTGTGTGTACATTAATGAGGAAAAAAATGAACTTAAATGATTTTAGCAAATGACTGCAATATAATAAAGAGTGAAAAATTTAAGGGGGTCTGAATACTTTACATCCCCACTGTATGTATAACATAGAATAGAAAAAAGCAATATGTGGGCTTGGACTTTTTAGGCACGATGACAAATGTTGTACAGTTAAAAACTAAAATTTATTGAAATATAAGAAATATTGTTAAAAATGGAACAAACAGATCCCAGGAATCTGTATACAATTCAGTCCATGAAAATGGTTACAACAATACAGACCATCCATCTTATCCCCCCCCCCTCTTTTTTTTTTTTTTCCCTCTCGCCAATTGACATATTGTTTATCTAGAATTATTTGGTCCCTTGGCTATCTTTATACATTAACCCTTTCATGACTAAGCCTATTTTTGAAATTTGGTCTTTACAAGTTAAAATACGTATTTTTTGCTAGAAAATTACTTAGAACCCCCAAACATTATATATATTTTTTTAGCAGAGAATCTAGAGAATAAAATGGCGATTGTTGCAATATTTTTTATCACACGGTATTTGTGCAGCGGTGTTTTAAACGCAAATTTTTGGAAA
This sequence comes from Aquarana catesbeiana, assembly GCF_042186555.1. Classification (NCBI taxonomy): domain Eukaryota; kingdom Metazoa; phylum Chordata; class Amphibia; order Anura; family Ranidae; genus Aquarana; species Aquarana catesbeiana. The sequence goes on along the minus strand of NC_133333.1, from coordinate 55,182,952 downwards.
AGTGACACTTTCATGAATTTTAAAAAATCCAAACAGTAAAGTTACCCCAATTTTTTTATATAATGTGAAAGATGATGTTACGCCGAGTAAATAGATACCAAACATGTCACCCTTTATAATTGCACGCACTCGTGGAATGGCGACGTACTACGGTACCTATGAATTTCCATAGGCGACGCTTTAAAACATTTTTACGGTTACCAGGTTTGAGCTACAGAGGAGGTCTAGGGCTAGAATTATTGCTCTCGCTCTGACAATCGCGGCGATACCTCACATGTGTGGTTTGAACACCGTTTACATATGCGGGCGCGACTTCCGTATGCATTTTCTTCGCTACGCGAGCTCGCGGGGTCAGGGGCACTTTAAAAAATTTTTTTTTTTTTTTTATTTATTTTATTTATTTTTGTACTTTATAAATTGTGTTTAAAAATTTTTTTTTTTTTTTTTACTTTTATTGCTGTCACAAGCAATGTAAACATCCCTTGTGACAGTAATAGGTGGTGACAGGTACTCTTTATGGAGGGATCGGGGGTCTAAAAGACCCCCGATCCCTCCTTTACACTTCAAAGTATTCAGATCGCCGAAAACGGCGATTCTGAATACTGTGTACTTTTTTAAATTCGGCGCCATTGGCAGCCGAGTAAACGGGAAGTGACGTCATGACGTCGCTTCCGCGTTTACAACGAGAAGGCTGGAACGAAGCCGCTCGCAGCTTCGTTCCAGCCCGCCCCCAGCCGCTGAAGGCAGCCGAATGGACACCGGGCCTCCCGATCGCACGGGAGGCCCGGTAACAGCGGCAGGAGGCGGCGGGAGGGGGGGAATGTCCCCTCCCGCTCCTCCGGTATAACAGCCGAGCGGCTTTTAGCCACATCGGTTGTTATACACGGGTAGCCGATCGCCCGCTGTAAACAACGGTACCGGGATGATGCCTGCAGCTGCGGGCATCATCCCGGTATAACCCCGAAAGCCGAGTACGCATATCTGCGTACGGTCGGCGGGAAGGGGTTTTTAAATTTGCTTATTTACATGACCAGTATATACAAAATATAAACTATACGATTGCTACTATGTTGCATGCGTCCCCATAGTGGACAAATATTTCTTGGGTTCTTTCGGACTAGGACTGGCTCACTAGGGTTTCCATCTTTGCCTGCCCAAATTCGCAGTGTCTTTCGATTTGTACTGATATGACATTTTTGGTTTATGTTTTATATTTATGAACTATCTGTTATATTTATTCTATGTCTTATGTTTCAGTTCCATGCTCCTGAAGAAGCGCTAGGCGCGCAACATGTTGAGCTGTAAATATTAACATCTATCAACGACATAGCTCCTTGTCAAATCTAATACCCCTGGATGAAATGACGTTTGTCTCATTCTTGAATTACCTGTTATTTCATTGAGCTATGTATGGTCTGTATTGTTGTAACCATTTTCATGGACTGAATTGTATACAGATTCCTGGGATCTGTTTGTTCCCTTTTTAACAATATTTCTTATATTTCAATAAATTTTAGTTTTTAACTGTACAACATTTGTCATCGTGCCTAAAAAGTCCAAGCCCACATATTGCTTTTTTCTATTCTATCCAATCATAGGACGTGGCACAGAATACTCCATAAGTATCCGCAGTACCACTCAGCGTTGATACTACATTTCTGTATGTATAACATAGCTGAGTCCTGGATTGCTTCTGGAACAAGCATATGAGGTATTGGAAAACAAAAGTTTGTGAATAGCTTCCGAAGGGACACATTAAGGACATTACAAAACGCAATGGGGCATGGTTTATGTCTGGGGGGGGAAAAGTGATTTAACCTCCACATAAGTGTTCTTCACAGTTATGCCGCGTACACACGGTCGTAAAAATGTGCGATCGGAGCTTGTTGTCGGAATTTCCGACCCTGTGCAGGCTTCATCGGACAGTTTCCATCGCATAAAATTTGGGGTCTGGTTCTCAAATTTTCCGACAACAAAATCCGTTTGCGTAAATTCCGATCGTCAGCCGAACTGTCCTCGGGCCTTTCCATGCATTTCTGAACGGCGACTTTCGGCTCTGCTCGGCTCGGTACTGCACACCGCTTTTGGCCTGAATTCTGCTTGTTTTGCAAGACAACACTTGCAAACCGAGTTAGGATTTTTGGAAATACAGTGCTCGGTTTGCGAAACGCTTGTTAACCGCGTTACTCTCAAACCGAGGTTCCACTGGTATATGATTCTGTATATGGAGGTTTTAGCTTTAATTTTTTTCTGTTGGTTGAACTGAATGGACTCTTGTCTTTTTCAGCCTGACTAACTATATAACTATGTAACATTAACCCATCTATAAAGTCTTGCCTAATGGAAGTTAAGCACTAGACAATCTTTTGTCATAGACAAACTTAGCTATTTATGATATAAACTTATGAACAAAAATGCATTATATTACAGTTTACTGTCCTATAGATGTGATGGCTGCCTTAGTTTTTATTTATTTTTTATTTATGAACATTATCAGGTAAAACAGAAAAAAAACAGTTGATTCTGCCAGAAATGTCATGTCATTATCGCTTCTTCTGAGCTACCCAGAATTTCTTCCTTCCTAGCCATTTTCTGTTAACTACCACTGCCCTGCCCCAGTGGCGTACTAACCAGGGGGCAGGGGGATGTCCGCCCCGGGTGCCACACATTGAAGGGGGGGGTCAGGCTGGCGCCGCTAATTCAGCGGTTCTGCTTCCCTTTTTTGAGCATAGGGAGCTTTGACCTCTAGTAGTGGTCTCCGCAAAGATGTCGGTGGCCCGCGGAGGGAAAATTATGCATATGGTGGCAGGAAGTGCCTGCTGGAACACATTTCCGGCCCTATTTCCTGGTCCCTGTGGTTGGTGTGCGTTGCAGAACCACACTTTTCTTCATGCTTTGCACCCCAGGGACCACCCCAGAAATGTTTACATCCTGATTCCAAGGTCACCACAAGTGTATCATACCACACCTTCTTGTTCTGCAATAAGAACCCCTGTGGTAAGTGTGCGCACAGCGGTATTTCACTTAGATTAGGGGGGGGAGCCAGATATAGGACCCTCCGGGGTGCCAAATGCTCTAGGTACACCCCTGCCCTGCCCCCATGTAATGGAGATGGAGAGATATGGTCATGTTTGTAGTCTATATCAGGAGAGCAGCCTAGATGGACAACCATGGCTCCCTCCATAGAGGGGAGGAGTGATGTAACCACCCTGGGACAGGATGTGTGTTATGTGCAGGATTACCTGGTGAATATAAACCAAAAGATGCTTGAAAAAAAAGACAAATGTAGCCACCATCCCAAGGACTTAAAAGCCGCAATATGTTACATTTTTGGTTTTGGTTTAGAAACACTTAAATGTCAAGGAATCTTTTGAAAGAACTGATTTCAGAGGGCTTTTTCACTTCTGAGCAGCACATCTGCCTTTCCTGTAAGACTTTTGAAGGACACTGCAGGCAACCTTTGAGAAACAAATAGGTCATACATATGAAGGATTTATAGTAGCAGAATATACTGAGATCAGAATAGGAATAAGCAATATAGTTAAGTAACGAGGGTAATGCAACTGCTGCTGTTGCTTCGCTTCCGTGAATTATCATCCATTTTATCAACGACATACACTTGCAAAATACAAAATAAGGATTGCTGCTTGAATGCACAGCAGGTTCAGATGATTAGGAAGCTGCCCACGTTTTGCCATCCGTGCTGTCTAGGAAAAGAGGTGCAAGATTCTAACTTGATGCTTTACGGCAGCACTATAAAAACTGAGCTGTGGCTTAAAGGGAAGATGTGTGACGGGAAATTATGACTGCCCTTACCTATGGTTTTAAAGGTGCAGGTTCTGGGGTTGTCATCTTGATTCTGAATTCCCTACCTATTACATAGTTACATAGTTACATAGTAGGTGAGGTTGAAAAAAGACACAAGTCCATCAAGTCCAACCTATGTGTGTGATTATGTGTCAGTATTACATTACATATCCCTGTATATTGCGGTCATTCAGGTGATTATCTAATAGTTTCTTGAAGCTATCAATGCTCCCCGCTGAGACCACCGCCTGTGGAAGGGAATTCCACATCCTTGCCGCTCTTACAGTAAAGAACCCTCTACGTAGTTTAAGGTTAAACCTCTTTTCTTCTAATTGTAATGAGTGGCCACGAGTCTTATTAAACTCTCTTCTGCGAAAAAGTTTTATCCCTATTGTGGGGTCACCAGTACAGTATTTGTAAATTGAAATCATATCCCCTCTCAAGCGTCTCTTCTCCAGAGAGAATAAGTTCAGTGCTCGCAACCTTTCCTCATAACTAAGATCCTCCAGACCCTTTATTAGCTTTGTTGCCCTTCTTTGTACTCGCTCCATTTCCAGTACGTCCCTCCTGAGGACTGGTGCCCAGAACTGGACAGCATACTCCAGGTGCGGCCGGACCAGAGTCTTGTAGAGCGGGAGAATTATTGTTTTATCTCTGCAGTTGATCCCCCTTTTAATGCATGCCAATATTCTGTTTGCTTTATTAGCAGCAGCTTGGCATTGCATGCCATTGCTGAGCCTATCATCCACTAGGACCCCCAAGTCCTTTTCCATCCTAGATTCCCCCAGAGGTTCTCCCCCCAGTGTATAGATTGCATTCATATTTTTGCCACCCAAATGCATTATTTTACATTTTTCTACATTGAACCTCATTTGCCATGTAGTCGCCCACCCCATTAATTTGTTCAGGTCTTTTTGCAAGATTTCCACATCCTGCGGAGAAGTTATTGCCCTGCTTAGCTTAGTATCGTCTGCAAATACAGAGATGGAACTGTTTATCCCATCCTCCAGGTTGTTTATGAACAAATTAAATAGGATTGGTCCCAGCACAGACCCCTGGGGGACCCCACTACCCACCCCTGACCATTCTGAGTACTCCCCATTTATCACCACCCTCTCACCCTATTGAGTCAGTAGAGCAGTGGTTTCCAAAGTGTGGCCCCTGGGCAAGATGCAGCCCTTTGCTTGCCTTTTTTTCAGCCCTTGGGGCACTATTTCTTCCATTGACACCAAGGATGGACACTTTTCTTCCCACTGATACCAACAATGGCCCATTATTCCTTCCACTAATACCAATGATGGACCATTGTTAAGACCCCATACACACTATTAGATTTTCTGCAGATTTTTTCCTCAAAACTCTTAAGGTTTGACCTCATATTATGCAGAAAATCTAATAGCACTGACACTGGGACATTTTCTACTCCCATAAGCCACAGTCCGACCCTCCTAAAGTCTGAAGGACAGTAAACTGGCCCTTTGTTTAGAAAGATTGGAGACCCCTGAAATAAACGGCAGATAAAATAGCACACCGTACACCTGTCACTTTGATTAAAGTGTATTTAAATCCCATTTTGTTTTAGTTTTGAAAGGAGTGGGCCAGTGGGGAATGGCTGGATCCTTGGTTTAGGTTTTTATTGCTGTCTAATTTAGATCGATCCTCCGGTTTGTCTTGGTGACCATTGTTACCAGGAGGGAAAATTCAGCAGGATTAGTAGAAAAATCCTGTAATGGGTCTAATTGTTAGGGTGACAACATTTTAAGACTTTGTTTACACAGGAGGCCGGGGGGTGGTAGAAATAGGTGGTTGAGCCGTGGTTTTTATGCCACCCTCCCACATCACTGGGCAGTGCCATCACCATACATGACTTATTCAAGTGAATAGGACAGCACTTCAGCACAGTGTTGCCACCACATTACATATGGTTGCAGGGGCGTTGCGGCGTGGTGATGCAAGCTTTCAAGATTTGAAAGAAGTGTTCAGGAGGCCATAATTCCCCTTCAAGCTGCCTGTCAAATGTCTCTGAAAAACAATCTACCGCTGATCACTTTTCAGAGGAGCCACAATGAAAGCTGCACATGTAAATGAGCCCTAAGAGAGGATATCTCTCTCACTTTAGATAGATTTCCTCTCACTATCTGTGCTGTGCACAGGACAGGAAATGAAGCAAAATCTCCTCCAGTTGGCAAATTGAAACCTCACGAGCAACAATTGCCTACTCTGTCCAATATGAAAAATAAAGTTTTGCCTTTAGATATACTTTACATATTATATATTTACATATTACACCATATTACACCATAAACCATATTCAGGATTCTGTTTTGTGATAGTTTGACTAACGATTACTCAGTCACTGTCATTATAGTGAATGGGGCTGGCTGCTGCACCTAGCAAAAGATTGCTGCTGCTATAATTTGCACTGGCTTAAATTGCAGTTGTGAATGTAGCCTAAACATACGTACCTTCTAAAGGCTTTTGTTATATTTGATCGATGAGTTGAGCTGCACTCTTTTCAATGAAATTTTTTTCCAACTATCTATGAGGACTACAAAATTCCTCTCCCCTATGTTATGGAGATGAATTTTTTTTAGGTGTTCTGTAACCCTGTCCTAGGGTGACAACTAGGGTTGCACTGATACTGATACTGGTATCGATATCGGTGCCAATACTAAGCATTTGCACGAGTATTGGTACTCGTGCAAATCCTCCGATACCCAGAACCGATATATTCTGGCTCAGACCTTTCAGCTGTCAGCGGGACTTCCCCGCTAACAGCTGAAATGTAAAGAAAAAGAATGGCAGCAATTATTGGGTGTTATGGAGCGGGGCCACCATGTCCTTAACCACTTCACCCCCGGAAGATTTAGCTGCTCAATGACCAGGCCTTTTTTTGCAAAAGGCACTGCTTCGCTTTAACTGACAATTGCATGGTCATGGGACGCTGTACCCAAACAAAATTGACATCCTTTTTTTCCCACAAATAGAGCTTTCTTTTGGTGGTATTTGATCACATTTTTTGCGCTATAAACAAAAGAAGAGGAACAATTAAAAAAAAAAAAACACAATGGGGGTTATGCACTGGGGGTTACCAGTGCACTTGGAAGTAAAGTCGCTGTAGATCTGAGGGGGAAATGCAAGGAAAATAAAAAACAGCATTTTAGCTTGTACATGATTGGATGGTAAAATCAGCAGAGCTTCCTCATATTTCAGATCTACCCCTTAGATTTAGAGTGACTGCACTTCCAAGTGCACTTTCAGTGCAAAGTGAATTTGCGTTTCGTGAATAAGCCCCAATATGTTTTACTTTTTGCTATAATAAATATCCCACATTTAAAAAACTATTTTTTTTCCTCAGTTTAGGTCGATATGTATTCTTCTACATATTTTTGGTAAAAAAAACGCAATAATCATATATTGATTGGTTTTCGCAAAAGTTATAGCGTCTACAAGATAGATTTATGGCATTTTTATGATTATTTTTTTTTTTTTTACTAGTAATGGTGGCGATCTGCGATTTTTATCTGGACTGCGATATTGCGGTGGACAAATTGGACACTTTTGACACATTTTTGGGACCATTGACAATTATACAGCGATCAGTGCTATAAAAATGCGCTTATTACTGTATAAATGTCACTGGCAGAGAAGGGGTTAACACTAGGGGGCGATCAAGGACTTAACTGTATTCCCTAAGTGTGTTCTAACTGTAGAGGGAGAGGACTGTCTAGGAGGAGAGAGAGATCGGTGTTCATACTTAGTATGAACACACGATCTGTCTTTACTCCACTGAAAGAACCGGGATTTATGTGTTTACACATACAGATCCCGGTTCTCGCTCTGTCACAAGCAATCGGATCCGGGCACACGCTGCCCCTAGTGGTCAAAAGGTGAAACGACGTAACGTTCAGCTGTGCCATTCTGCCGCAGTAAAACTGCGGCGGATGGTCGGCAAGCAGTTAACAACCAATGACATTTCAGCTGTCTGAGTGTTCGTGAGAGCTGGGGTTTGCAGCAGCAGTGTTCTCCAACACACCCCCAGGATTCTACCGGCAGGAACCAAGTGGAGCCAAGTTGTGGTCTATTACATGCACTCCTTGATCCTCTTTTATGGGGGATCATGGTGTTCTGGTATGGGCGTATTCCTGCTGAATTGATGGTGGATAATACACAGCTTTTTTTGTTCACAGATTTGATGAGGGCATTTTTACAATTTATTTATTTTACTTCCCAGTGCACTGGTGTATCTTCATTTAATTTTTCATGTTATGATTTTTAAGATTAATCTAATTTGTGCACTTATGGACTTTTTATTTAATTATTGATGTTTATTTTTATCAACTCATTCTACTTGGACTTATTATTAATTTTGTTTTTTAATCAGTTATTTTTGGATTCTCATTTATTTATTTATTTGATTCTTTATCACTCATATTGATGCTCACACCTACACAGGACTTTACCGTATATACTCGAGTATAAGTCGTTCCAAGTATAAGTCGAGGCCCTAATTTACCACAAAAAAATGGGAAAAACTTAGTGACCCGATTATAAGCCTAGGGTGAGAAATGCACAGCTACTGTAAGTGGAAAAGAGGGTCAACAATGCTCTTTTGCAGCCTCACTGTGCCCATTTGCAGCCATAGGTCCCCCGAACGTCAAACTCGGTAGTTAAGGGTTCCTAGATGCCCCCTAGCTGCAGCCAAAATTTGGGGTCTCTGAACCCAAAGGGTCCCGAAATGACATTGCTGCAGATGGACACAGTTGACCGAATTTGGGGCCCCGTATCTTGGGGTCACTTAGTGTTAGGAATTTCGTGTGTACACCCAGGGGAACTAGCACCATAAAATATCCAAAGCTGGGGTTTCTAGCACTAAGTGTCCCCGAGATACAGGGCCCCAAAAATCAGTTCAGAAAATGTCAAGCACTTTTCTGCAGCAGAGAATTACATTTTCCGAACCGGGTTTGGGGCCCCGTATCTCGGGGCCACTTGGTCCTAGGAACCCCAGCTTGGATATGTTGTGGTACCAGTTCAATTGGCTTTGCACACCAAATGTGGGGTTCCTAGCACCAAGTGGCCCTGAGATACGGGGCCCCAAAGTCAGTTCGGAAAATGACATTTTTTGCTGCAGAAAATTGCTTGACTCAAGTATAAGTCGAGGGGGGCACTTTCAGCACAAAAAAATGTGCTGAAAAACTCGACTTATACTCAAATATATACGGTATATAGATTTGGTCCACATTTATTTCTGGTTTATATTGGTCAGAAATTTATGGGTAGTAGTGGAGAGTTGTTTAAACAGTCACCAAACGTTCTAAAAAAGTGAAACACATTTGCCCATTTTGGTAGCAGTGTTTTAAGAGGGCTTCTACATTTTTTATTACTAGCCCCTTTAAAGAATTACACTGCATCACCACAAACCAAAAACACTATTTAATACATTTTTAATATTCAAAGCAAACTGGTCCATCCATCCAGGTTTCCATGCTTTATTTTGCTGAGAAGTCGCTTTGAAAAACACCCCTAGCATTTCTGGCTTTGCCATCTTGAGTAAGGGGGGATAATTCATGTAGCATTTAGTTTCTGGAATCCATCTGCCCCTAGCTCAGGCATGCAGGCAGGAAGGTGTGCTTAACCTTAGGAAACCCCTCCTCCCCTTCTGAAGACTTCTGGGATGTATGACATCATTTGCCTAGGCCTGGAAACCAAGACGTAACTGGAGAAATATTAAAAAACTAAACTAGAAAAATAGATAATATATTGTCCTTTCTATTTACCAATTCTAACAGCATAAGGATTCAAAATAGACGATGTGGCTTGAGAGAGTGAAGTTTTGCTTTAAAAATGAGGTGGCTTGTGTAGCCAGCCCATGTACAACAGAACTGAAGGATGTAATCTACATTGGTTGTCATTGATCTGTTTGGATTGCAACACTTTATTCCTGGCAGTGTACACGATGAGCCTCCTGGGAAGGACCAAAAAGCCTCCTGTGCCTAATTTTAAACAGAAGCCTAAAGACAATGAAGGCAATCATATTCAAACCAATGTATTAAAGGAGAACTTCAGGCAAAAACTCAAAATGTATTAATAAGTATGCAAAGTGAAAATGATTGGGAACCGTTTAAAAAAAAAAAATTTGGAAGCAACATTTTGGAATGGTAAACTCCTTGACATTTTAAATGATGATTTGACACTGTAGCAGTTTCCATGATGTTTTGAGCTGTGGAAGTTTTAAAGTGAAGTTTTAAAACTTTAGCTCAAAGAAAGTCCCACTCCTGTATTTTTGAGATGGTGAACTGGCCCTTACAAATTTACCAACGCAGCCCTTCTCAAGCTTTTTACCCTTTAGAACAACTTCAGTTATCAAAGAACTCTTGTTTTAACCAATTCATTGGTGGTCAGTGGGAAGAATTCCTGTAATGCCGTGTACACATAGGTGGACTTTTTGGCATCAAAGGTCCGACAGTCTTTCAGACGGACTTTCGACGGAGTTACGATGGACTTTCGACAGTCTCTCTAACGAACAGACTTGCCTACACACGATCACACCAAAGTCCGACTGATTCGTACGTAATGTCGTACGACTGGACTAAAATAAGGAAGTTCATAGCCATTAGCCAATAGCTGCCCTAGCGTCGGTTTTCGTCCGTCGGACTAGCATACAGACGAGCGGATTTCTCGATAGGAACTGGGTCCGGTGGAGTTCCGGCAGAAAGATTTGAAACATGTTCCAAATCTAAAGTCCGTCTGATTTTCGACAGAAAAAGTCCTCTCAAGGTCCGATGAAGCCCACACGCGGTCGGATTGTCCGACGGATTCGACCAGTCAGGTCAAAAAGTCTGCCTGTGTGTACATGGCATTAAGGTGATGGTCAGAATGCCACCCTTAAAAGCAGCTGAAAGGATCATTGCTGTCATGCGACTAGCTCTGTCAAGTGGCATTGGCCCAGGAGCAATGCAGGCACCATCAAATAGGAAGTCAGCCAGCCACAGCTACAGGACCCCTAGCAACTTCTGGAGGAACCCTAGGGTCCCACTGAACCCCGGTTGAGAATGGCAAATAACAAAAATTATTCACTATGTACTATTTGCTAACTTTTACTTTATTTTTTTAAGTTCACTAAAACTTTCATCACATGGATTAGATGATTTTATTAGAAGCAAATTATATGAATATTATTTTCAATATTTGTACATGAAGTTCACAATAAAATTATCATATGGTTTTTCAGTCCTTAAGAACCCATTTGCATCTTTTGCGGTGTGTTTAATGTACACACGTTAACGCACGTTAAAGCGAAAATTTACCCATGACAAATTGATTAAAAAAAAATGTTCTTTAGCAAGAAACATGCATTCTACATTCATAATTATGCTACCAAAATTAGTGTGTGCTGTAAATTGCCTCCAGCATTGCTCCTGTTTCTTCTTGCTGCCATTTTGCTGAAGCCTAAAGCCCCAGCTGTAAATTATAAAGCAGAACTAAACCCATCAATTTACCATTTTCAAAAAACAGTTTGATTTGATTGTGTCCTCCTCAACCAAACTGTCAATCCACCAAATGGCTGGTGTCCTAACTAATCACATGTGCAGCACCATGACAGTTGCAGTTCAAAGGATAAGGATAAGATGTTTTAATTCTGCCTTGAAGCAGAGCTCCAGCCCCCCCCCCCCCCCCCCCCCGAAAATTAAAAGTCAGCAGCTACAAATACACTACAGCTACACTTACCTGTCCAGGGGTCCCGCGATGTCGGCACCACGGAAGATTTTTCGATCAGCTCTCGGGTGCTGCCGCCACCATTCGTGTTAAGGGAAACCGGCCATGAAGCCTTTTGGCTTCACGACCTTTTCCCTACTAAACATGCACGAAGCGCGCTGCACTTTCTAACTGGCCCAGTGGCAGAGGAAGAATAAGGGGGGCCGAACTTCCAGGGACCTTGCTGCATCTCGCTGCAGCCAGGTCTTCCCAGAAGTGGGGATAGGTACCTGTCAAAAATGGGTTCCTGTTCCCCCTAAGTGTGCCAAATGTGGTGCCAGAGGGGGGAAGGATATGGAAATCTGCTTTAAAGTGTTACTAAACCCACAACAGTAAAATCAGTCTGTATATGCAGTAAAGCATGCGTGTTATACTCACTGTGGAACCAAAGGGTTAATCCTTTGCATTGTGTATAAAGGCTGTTTGATCCTGTCTCTCTGATCCTCCACTTTTTCCACTGACTCCAAAAAATAACCTGATATTTACAGAGCCAGGGGACAGGCTACACATACTCAGTTTGGTGTGTAGTGCTAGAGAGTTTTTTTTTTTCTTGGGAGTGTGCATGTGATCAGCACAGGGCCAATCAGCACTGTCCAAACATGTCCAGACAGAGGATCGGGGAGAATGAAAACTCCTCTTACAAGCTTTACTAGGAACTGATAGAAGTCACAAGGCTGCTATATACTGATGATGAGAAAAGGTATTTATCAGTTTATGTTTACTAAAATAATAGCATTTCCATGTTCTGTGTACTGTGGGAGACCAGATATAGTGGAGGGTCCTGGGTTTAGTAATACTTTAAGGCTGTCAGCAGATTGGCCTCTACAAACTCAGCACTACCTGAAAATGCCTAAAAATGGATAGTAGTTGAGCGTGTGCAGAGCAGGGTGAGACAGTGTATTACTGGATTTATTATGTTACTTATTTTTTATGTTTTACATAGCTATACCTGCAAAAGGGGCCAGCCTGAAGTGACCTAGCAGGACTTAATTTTCTAACTAAAGTTCCACTTTAAGTCGCATGTTCATGTGCATTGCATCAAGACAGCCCACTCACGAGCTGCTTAGTGCACCAGAAATCATCAAAAAGGTACATTTAGCATCTTTAGCTTTGCAGATTAGTTCATTGCATTGTGCTGCAAATCAAATGAATCAGCAAGATGCATTGGGGTGCCTTTTAGAATGAATAGCACCACCTAGCACCAATGCAGACAATGTGCATTGCTACACGTTACAATGTGAATCTGGCCTAAAATATCTCTAGCTTTGGTATCTGTAGCTTTCTGTGCTCTTATATAGACATTAAGTGATAAGTATCCTCACAGTATTTTTTTTACACCAACATAAATGGAAAAATGTCATTGTGCTTATAAAAAAATGTAGGTTTACGTTCGGCCATACATTATACAATCTGATTGTACAGTCTTCTTTAGATTTACCAAAACTATGCAGTATGAGAACAGACCTAAACAGTCCATGCAATTTGTATCAAATCAGGCAGGCCCTTACACTACATAGTTAATGGTAGATCTAAAAGTATTTTTGCAATCAGATTATATAGCACATGGTCAACTTAACGTGGTTCTAAAAGATCAAGGTTTTTTACCTTCATGCATTCTATGCATGAAGGTAAAAAACCTCCTCTGTGCAGCAGCCCCCCTCCCCCCCACCCAATACTTACTACCTGAGCTCCATCTCGACCCAGTGATGTGCACAAAAACCTTGGCTCTCTGGAGACTCTCCATCCTCATTGGCTGAGACAGCAGCCATTGTCAATCATAGCCAGCGAGCCAATGAGATGAGAGAGAGAAGGCGGACTGAACCGCGGCTCTGTGTGTGCATGGACACGCAAAACCGCGGCTTAGGAATAAGCCTGCTTGGATGCCCCCATTGAAGGACCCGAGAAGAGGAGGATCGAGGCTGCTCTGTGCAAAACCACTGCACAGAGCAGGTGAGTATGACAATTGACATGTTTGTTATGTACTTTTTTAAAAAAAGAAAACCTTTACTATCACTTTTAGAGACAATTCGACTTACAGTATTTAAAATTAAGCTTGCCTCCATTTTCCCCATCTAAAACAAAGTGATGCCTTCTGTTACCTCTCTCATCCAGAAAACCCTCATCTGTGCTACACCTGAGATGGCTTTTGGTTTCCTATGGAGGCCTCGACTTGGGGCATACATTCTCACTTGGCAAAGTGTGTCTCCGTTCCATGAATGGATTGAATATGGAAGGGCGCATCACCACAGTGGGGAAGAGCACAGAGGGAATGTTCAGAAAATGCAATTTGAAAGTTTCCTTTTCCTTTAAGTTAAAAAGCGTATCATAAAGCAGGTACAAGTGCGTTTTTCAGTACATATTGCATGACAGTCCTTTTTTGTTCAGAATTAATTTATTGATTTTCAGGGTGAAGAAAATAAAAAGTGGGGGGGGGGGGGGGAGGCACAGGATGTAAAGAGGGAGAGGTGAACAAATAATATATTGAGTGGGCATAAATACAAAAAGGTCCCCAGTTTGTCTCATGAAAATAATGTGGTCACCACATAAAAGGGGTTGATACATTTTTGGTTCGTGCAGATCAGAATGTCAGAAGGCTTGCAAGCGAGAGGTATTTTATAGAAGGGGCAGTTCCTTTGAGATAAGTGTAAGGAGAAGTAGACCCTGTTTTGGGAGGATAGGAGACTGACGATGACATCACAAGCGGGCGGGGTTATCCGCTGATGTCATCAAGTCACTTTGTCCCTTAGCTATAAGAAATTTCAGACAGCGGAGCAGGCAGACGGTGGGAGCCTTCGACGAGACGAGAGGTTTTTTTCCCCTTTTTTTCAGGTGTGGCGGGCGTCGTGATTGACGATGGATGTACACCAGGGCACATTTTTAAAAAGAAATGTAATAAAGAAATTGTCAAAAACTTGTGTTGTGTCTTTACTCACTTTTTTGGTGAAGGGGTAGGGGTACCATTACTGATTCACATGGGGAGGGGGTGGGATCTGGGCCTCCCCTTGTTAAAGGGGGCTTCCATATTCCCATAAGCCCCCCGCCCACAGCCCCCCACAACCACTGCCCAAGGTTGTGGGGAAGAGGCCCTTTGTCCCCATCAACATGGGGACAAGGTGCTTTGGGGTGGGGGTCAGCACACCTCTGCCCCAAAGCACCCCTTCACTTAGAGGAAATGTGGCCTGGTATGGTTTGGGGGGGACGGGCTCGCCTTAAAATCCATACCTGACCCAAAGGGGCTGGTATGGACTGGGGGGTCCTGGTATGGATTTGATTAGGGTACATCCGAATCTCAGAATAATAAAAAATTTGTCCGAATTTACATTCAGACCAAAACAAATTGCACATGTCTAATAAGAGTCTTGTTTGTAAATTTATTGGCCCAGGCGGAGGTCTGTTCTGAAAATATAATGCAGTCTGGTTGAAAAAAGACACAAATCCATCATGTTCAACCAATAAAAGGGAAAAAAATATCCTTAAAAAAAATAATCATACAAGCCTATATACACAATCCTATTTCCACGGTTGATCCAGAGGAAGGCAAAAAAAAACCCCAGCAAAGCATTACCCAATTTGCTCCAGCAGGGGAAAAAAATCCTTCCTGATCCCCGGAGAGGCAATCGGATATTCCCTGGATCAACTTTACCTATAAATGTTAGTATCCAGTTATATTATGTACATTCAGGAAACAATCCAGGTCTTTTTTAAAGCAATCTACTGAGCTGGCCAGAACCACCTCTTGAGGGAGTCTATTCCACATTTTCACAGCTCTTACTGTGAAGAAACATCTCCATATTTGGAGATTAAATCTCTTTTCCTCTAGACCTAAAGATTGCCCCCTTGTCCTCTGTGATAACCTTAAAGAGAATAACTCGACACCAAGTTCACTATATGGATCACTTATGTATTTATACATGTTGATTATATCCACACTTAATCTCCTCTTCTCAAAAGAGAATAAAATCAGTTCCTCTATACTTTCCTCATAGCTGAGCTCCTCCATACCTCTTATCAGTTTGCCCTTCTCTGCACTTTCTCCATTTCCCCCGATATTTTGTTTTATATTGTAACTGGTTGAAAAAAAGCTTTGGACTCCCAAATGTTTTTTTGGCGCTCTCAGTGGTTCGCTTACATGTGGATGTCTCAATCTAGATGACCACAGTTTATCCTGGAGACCCAATTTTGGTGGAGAGCTGCCAAACCCAAGTGATCAGTCTTAAGGAATGAACTCCTTTACTGTCTGAAAGTTTGTGTCCAGCACCTCATTCTTACCTCCTTCAGAACAAAAATCCAACAGGGGATATAATTATTACCAACTTTATCCAAAACTGAAAAAAAAAAGATTTGACCACAGGTATACTTTATGTAATCCTGTGTATCTTTGGGTAGCCATACACAAATAAATATTTTTATGAAGATAACAAGAAGGGAGGTACCTTGTGCTCAAAGGACTCACTGGGGCACTTAGACTACACTACCTTCCCAATGGTGACAGCAACATAGTACTTTGATTCCTCACTATATAGACGTGTGATTGTTTGGACAGACTAGCAGACAGATTGCACAACAAACTGAAAAATTTACCTGTTCAATAATGAGCATGTCTAACTACTGGTCAAGAAGAGCAAAATTATCACAAGGAATGTTTAACACTTGGAGCTTCCCTTGCTGTTATCAAGTTGTTTAACATTGGCAAATTAAAGGTGTTTTTTTTCACTCTCTGTCTCATTTTAGTGTTTAAAATAAAAATTGTTTTGTATTGCCTAATAGCAGGCAACCAGATTTAAATATACTCTAGGATATGGCAGCTCGAGAATGCTAGTTTCAGCCTAAATGGTTAATAAATAGATTTTCAGAGAAGGTTGTGTTCTGTGGAGAAGAGCAGGCTCTCAGACAAAGCAATAAAGCAGAAGCAGACCATGATTAAAAGTGCCCCACACACCTATATATTCTCCCTGCCATACCTCAGCTGATGTAGTTAAAATATGAGCCGCACATCTGTATTTTCTGGTTAGTAAGTATTCTCCAGTGTTACCGCCAATAGGAGCTTTCCTTGCATAGAGATGTACTTTTTATCACTGTGATGCTAATGATGAATTTAAATTTTGATTATTTACTATAGAATGATGATGCTTATTTTTTTATCTACATTTATATGTCTTTTCCTTTCTATCCCTCTCTTTATCCACCCAGTTTCAAGCAAACAACACAATTAATTTAAAGGCTTAATACCTAACCTTAGTTACGAAAAATCAGCACAAGGGATGGTACTTACATTCAGTGAGAAGTGTCCCTTGTGCTAGTGGTTGATCTTGTAGTTGAATTGTTTAGTCCTCAGCCCCTTCCCCATACCCTTTTATTGGTAATCTTCCAGTGCTAGACAAAAATGCTCTGGTGACGCGCTGACGTCACCTCGTACTCCATTCGTGAATCCAGTAGGAACGGGCTGTCTGTTTGTGCTCCGGCCGGCGCAACAGACTCTCTGAGTTTTTACATCAACTATTGTGTAAGTGCATTACTTTTTTAAATAAAATTAGTTATTGGTTTTACACTATTGAAGCATTATTCTCTTCTATGCACCGCGGTACTGTCTTGCTGAACTGAGCTGTTGTGAAGTGATCCCCCACCATCTGGAGTCTGCTTGCTGTCCCATGAAGCTGATATGTAATATAACACACGCTTTTCCTGATCCTCTCTGATGGGGGATCATGGTATTCTGGTAAGAGCGCATTCCTGTTGATTGTTGTGGTGGATTTCACTCAACATTCAGAGACAAGAATTCATTCACAGTTTGTTCACTCATTGATGGACTTTAAACTTATTACTCACTGGTGTATAGCATATCACATTGTGCATTGATCACTGAGTACTTGATAATGCCAAATATTTTATTTTGACGTCCGTATTATCTGCACTGTTTATTAATTTCATTATTTGTTTTTATATTGTTTTTGGTTCACATTCATATATCACTATATAGATTTTGGTTTAGTTTTGGGTAGCGCAATTTTTTAATTTTCTCAATCTTCCAGTGCTGCATGGGTTAAAACAACCACTGGGCCAGTCATAGGCACTCATAGTGCCAAATATACAAACCTTCTCTGCCCCCCTGCTCTATAGAAGCTGTGTTATACTGTAGCTCTACCACTGTGAGGGCCACCTTGACCTTGCAAGTTCTCCAACATCTCTGACATTCTGGGTTCCGACATTTTTGTTATAAACCAAGGAACTTAAAAGTACACACACATGCAAAGTAAAACAGGTTTTTTTACTGGCAGATTAATGGCAAATGAATTCAGCAGCAGAGAGTTTGTAAGATGCAGGAGATAAGACATGGTTAGTAAGCTTGATGACAAAGCCAATTAAGAAAATGGACAATTAGAACACTTTAAGAACATATAGGCATAATTTAACCTTGAATAGGGTCTATAGCTACAGGCAAAAAGGGTAGAGAAATGACTAGACTTCTGTCAGACCTCTCCCTTTAATCTCCTGACACCACAGTCCTAGTAATGTATAAACTCGAAATTCACATTAAGCAAACACTCTAGAGTCCTTATTCCTATTCTCTAATAAGTAGAGTCATTGGTTGCACCAAATGTTCTTATCCCTTGTAGGTGGGGGGATATTCTGTAGTCCTTGAAGAGAAAGACTTGAGTCTCCACCTAGCTCTTTAAGGTGGGCCCAATGTGTCCTGGCAAGTTAAATGAACACTAGATTCTCTCAGTGTGAAATAAAGTGTAGCAAAAGTCCCCTTGCAGCGTATGATGGAGTGAATAAGGCATTGGTGCCTGCTTGCAGTGTCCTTTGGTGTAAAGAGAATAAGCAAGTGCCCGTTCACCAATCCCAGCGACCTTCTGTTTTGGAGAGGGGCATGAGGGCTCCACAGCAAGCCTCTGCAAAGTGTGGCTCAAGGGACAGCGCTCGACCCCATGTTGCACCGCACTACTGTCCAGCTGAATCTGGAGTGGATGTGAGGAGGGTGGCCTCCAGGCTGCCACCGAATGATCAGATGTTGCTGGCAGCATAGCTGTAGCACAGGCCGCAACCCAGCTGCAGCACAACCTACACTCTGAGTCACTACTTACAGATCCAGGCCCTGGTCCCAAGAGAGTGATCCTGTCCCTGCATAGGCTTTATTTTACCTCTCCCAGCATTCCATTCTCCCTCCCCAGCCGGCTGGTACTCGTAGTCCATGGCAGTCTGATCTCGGCATAAACTTGGCTCTTCAGACTACATGTCCCAAGATCCCTTGCTCCACTCTGTCTTCAGGACATGACAACATAGGTTCCAGGCTGAACACTAAAGTGAACAACCGCACTGTAGCAAGTGCTGCAGAATGTCCCCTGACAGCACAGGCAATCTTAGCCAGCCCCTGGCTACAATACCTTCCATCAAGGAAAAATGCTCTATGAATGGAGGAGGTAGACCGTTTATTCATAGGGTGCTTTTCATCGAGGCAAGCTTCAATAAATGGAGGAAAGGGGCAGAAAATGTAGAGGCAAAGTCGGCAGTCTTGACGAGTGCCTATGACAGGTCCAGCAGCTGTTTTAACCCCCACAGCTGTAATCTTCTATGGAGGGGGGGCAGAGGACCTATAGAATTACTAGAATTACTAGAATACTAGAATGTTGCAAAGCATATATTTTCACGCATTGAGCTGTGTTGTGCAGCCCAAGCATTGTGTTGCAGTGTAATGCAGCTGTGCTTTGAAGATACACTGGGGTGCCATTAAAAATGAATAGCAACACAGTACAGAATGCATGGTGTGTGGACAAGGCATGTTTTACCAGGGGTTACCCCAAGCACTGGTGTGGACAAGCCCTTAGGGCATGACGGCCATGCTAGTACAGTCTTACAGTTGTGGGCCATTTGTCAGCTCTGAATGCTTGAACATTCTGCTCCTCTAAATATTTCTGTTCACTTGGATGCAGATGGGATGGGGAGGAGATGAGCAGCTCTTGTAGGGTTAACAGTAGTGCTTGGTGCAGGTTTTTTTTTCTGACTTTCTCTTATGTTTAATGAGGGACATAGTTTCTCTTCATTCTTGACCATATATATAGCGCTATCTACAGGAGTATGACAGTAGGCGGAAAAAGAAACACATCACCGCCTATGGGTAGTCCTAGTTGGTATAACCCCCTCTCTACTATAGGCAAGCCAGTAATTTTCTGCCTTGTGTTTCAGGAGTAGGGACCTAGTTCCCTGCTGGGACCTGTGGTTCCATAGCTTTTTTGTTTTCATTTTTCCTGGGCATTTTTTCTACGGACATCTTCAATCAACAGCCAGGCTGTGACAGCCCCATCCTGGACCAGGGCAGCCAGCAAGTTAAATGTCTCGCAGGGGCACATATGACTGGGCACCTGACATCAGTGTTACAGTGCTACCCTGGCTGATGGCCCCTCCACCTCATTGGAAGATGGATCTGTCCCGGGATTGTTACCTGCAAACTCTGTAGATCAGTAAGTATATGACTACTCCTCCATGGGCACATTGCAGGACGTGGGTACTCCCTGGGGTGGTACTTCTCTTCCCCTCCTGACCTAAGTTGTAGGGACATGGTACTCACCTACCTACGAGGTGTTTATACCCACCCTGCCTGGGTCCTCTGTTGGATGTGTGGCCCCTGGTTTGGAGAGGTCTGCTGGTCTGCTGGTGCCGGAGGACAATTGGGTGCATGTGCTTTGACTTGCTCCTCTTCCCCAGTGGGTATGGGACCAATGGCTGTAGGACAGAGGTATACACTACCAGTTTGTGCTTCTCCTTTTTGGTCTAGCAGTTGTTCCCCAGGTTTTTATCAAATTGCTGGCTCCCGCCCTAATGTTACTGAGACATTGCCATGAATGACTATGTGGAGGACCTTCTCCTTCAAGCAGACTCATTCCGTACTGATGGACAACGTGGAAATCACTATACGCACTCTGCAGGACTTCCGAAGGGTTCTGAATATCAAAAAGACCACTCTAACCATTATCAGGAGGATGGAGTATCTGGGTATGATCCTCGACTCGACAGGCCAAAGGTTTTCTTCCATTGAACATGCTCTGAAAACTCCAGTCGGCTATTCGGTTGTTACTGTTCTGCAGGCAGTCGTACCTGCAATTCTGCATGCAGGTTCTGGGTCTTATGGTGTCCACCGTCACGTTAGTTTTCATATATGCCGTTCCAGCCGAGGGATCTGCAGAAAGAAATCCTCTTCAAGTGGGTCAAGTCTTTCCTGTCCTTGGACTTGTCAGGGCTGGGCTCAGCCCTTCCTTCTCTGAGCTGGCCACTCAGCTGTTGGCTAATTGCCAGCTCCTATCTCTCCACATTGACTCACCTGTTGATGGTATCCTGCTCATCAGTCCTGCCTACTTAAGCCGTCCAGTCCAGATGATCTCTGCCTTCGCATTGGTCACATCTCTAGAGACGCTCTCCTGTGTTCCTGTTAAAGACTTGCTTGGCTGACATTCCTTCTGGCTCCAGATCCTGCTTGCTATTCTACTATGCTGTTCTCTGGCTCCCTGACATTTTGGCTTGTCTGACTATCCGTTCCGGGTTCCTGGCCATGTTTTGACTACGTTTACTCTGTTTACCTTTTTTTTATTATTATTAAACAAGTGTGATTTAACTGTACTTCTGTCTCAGTCTGATTCATGGCTTCTGACATTAGGCGAAGGCCATGAATTCAGAAGATGCAGTCAATCCATTTGTTGGTAATATTTTTGCCAGATTGGATGAGAAGGATCACCGCATGGATCAGTTTGCCATGGCGTTACAAGCACTCCTGAGTCGCACGGCTCACCTGGAATGTCCTACTGTGGCTGCTCCGGTACAACCTGTGTTGCAGGCTGTCCCTGCTGCTGCTCAAGTCTCTGTGGAGGCACACTCCTCGAGTATTACCTCTATAAGAGGTTTGTCTGGTTCTGCTCCGCTTCCCCAGGGATTTGGGGGTGATCCAGTCATATGCAGAGGGTTTCTCAACCAAGTTGAGATATACTTTGAGATGCTGCCCCAGGTGTTTCCCACAAATAGAAGCAAAGTAGGTTTTGTGATATCTTTGCTTTCTGAGAGAGCTTTGACCTGGGCAAACCCTCTATGGGAGATGCAAAAACCTGTTGTCTTGAGTTACCCTGATTTTGTGGCTTCTTTTAAAAGGGTATTTGAAGTTCCTGCACGCTCTGCTTCTGCTGCCAAGTGCCTCATGTCCATCAAACAGAGTACAAGAACTGTTGCCGATTAAGCCATTGGATTCTGTACTATGGCAGCAGAGGTTGCATGGAACAATGAGGCCCTCGTGGCTGCTTTTTCTCATGGTCTCTCGGATATCATCAAGGATGAGATAGCAGCCCAAGATATACCCACTGAGCTGGAGAAGTTGATCGCGTTTGCCATCCTCATTGACTCCAGACTCCAGAAAGACTCTCTTTTAAGGAGCGCTTTCGGAAGCCTCCTGTACATTTGTCTCCGAGCTTTGCAGTCCCACCTTTGCCTCCCTCACCTCTCATGCCTCCTGGTTCCGAGTTGGTCAGTGAAGATGAACCCATGCACTTGGGCTTCACGTGTCTCTCTACGGATGAGAGAACCCTTAGGAGGAGGGAGAGATTGTGCCTTTATTGTGGCCAGGCAGGTCACTTTTTGAAGTCTTGTCCTACCCGTCTAGGGAACACCCGAACCTTGAGGTCCTGTCACAGACAGACCTTAGGTGGCGTTGTTTCGTCCCCAGTTATCCAGAAGGATAAGCCCCTGGTTTCAGTTACCCTTTCTTGGGCTGAGTCGTCCATCGAGATACAGACTCTAATCGACTCTGGGGCTGCAGGCCTGTTCATGCTGCCTTTATATGGAAGCACTCTATTCCGCTGCAGCTGCGTGACACTCCACTTGCCATTGAGGCTCTTGACGGGAGACCTCTACAGCCTGCCCATGTGACTCATGAGACTGTTCCATTATCCATGGCCGTAGGGGCTCTTCACCATGAGATAACCCAATTCCAAGTTATTTCCTCACCTAAGTTTCCACTGATTATTGGTTATCCTTGGTTACAGAGGCACAACCCCTCTTTTGATTGGCTCCATGCTGAGGTTCTCTCCTGGTCACCACAATGCAGTAAGACATGCTTCCAGAAGGTAGCCAAGGTCCTATGCACCTCTTTACTCTCCTCCCTGCCAGAGAAGTACTGCAATTTTAGCAAAGGTCAAGCCGGTAGTTTGCCTCCACAGCAGTCGTATGATTGTGCAATTGACCTTCAACCTGGTGCCATACCCCCTCGTGGCCGGGTTTACCCTTTGTTGGTCTTGGAGGATAAGGCCATGGAGAAGTATGTTGCAGACGCACTTTCTCGAGGTTTCATCCGCAAATCCTCGTCTCCTGCTGGGGCTGGTTTCTTCTTTGTGAAGAAGAAGAGTGGTGAACTGAGACCTTGTATTGATTATAGGGGTCTCAATCGTTTCACGATTAAGAATGCCTATCCGACTCAGTTGATTACGGAGTTATTTGACCGCCTCAAGGGAGCAACGGTTTACACGAAGCTTGATTTAAGAGGGGCATATAATCTCATGGGGATTAAGGGATTAAGGAGGGCGACAAGTGGAAAACTGTGTTTAATACCAGAACAGGCCATTATGAGTACCTCGTAATGCCTTTTGGCCTTTGTAACGCCCCAGAAGTTTTCCAGGAATTTTATAATGATGTCCTCCTAGATTTGTTGCAGTTATGTGTGGTGGTTTATCTCGACGATATCCTCATATTTTCCAAGTCCCTGGAGAGCCACCACACAGATGTCTGTTGTGTGCTTCAGAAACTAAGAGAGAACAATCTCTATTGTAAATTGGAGAAGCGTGAATTCCATCGTGAACAGGTTAAATTCCTGGGTTATGTCATTTCCACTGGTTTTTCGATGGACCCAGAGAAACTTTCAGCAGGCCTACAGTGGCCCCGACCCGTGGGTTTATGTCCTCTGCAGCGTTTTCTTAGCTTTGCCAACTATTATCGGAAGTTTATTCGTAACTTCTTGTCTCTGGTCACGCCCCTGATTGATATGACCAGAAAGGATGGTAACCCACAGAGTTGGTCTCCAGAGTCCATTAAGGCCTTTGAGACTCTCAAGGCTGCCTTTGTTTCTGCTCCTGTGTTGGCACATCCTGATCCTATGTTACCTTTTATCCTTGAGGTTGATGCTTCTGAGACTGGAGTTGGCACCCTTCTGTCTCAACGTCCTACCTCTGAGAGCGCTATGCATCCTTGTGGCTACTTTTCCAAGAAATTGTCACCTGGGGAGTGCGATTACGAGATTAGTGACAGAGAGCTGTTAGCGATCATTTTAGCCCTGAAAGAATGGAGACATCTCCTCGAAGGTATCACTGTGCCAGTTCTCATTCCTACTGACCATAAGAATCTCACATTCTTGTCTGAGGCTAAACGCCTCTCTCCCAGAAGGGCGCGATGGGCTCTTTTCTTGTCCCATTGTATTCCACTTAAGAGGTTGCCCACTTCTAAGGAACTGGCTTCCATTTTTGCTGGGGAGATCTTTCACTTACATGGGCTACCCAAGGGGGAGGGGTCGTTGAGGAGGGGGCACTGTCAGGGCTGGGCTCAGTCGTTCCTTCTCTGAGCTGGCCGCTCAGCTGTCAGCTAATTGCCAGCTCCAATCTCTCCACAGTTACTCAGCTGTTGATGATATCCTGCTCGTCAGTCCTGCCTACTTAAGCCATCCAGTCCAGAGGATCTCTGCCTTCGCCTTGGTCAACATAACAGAAACTATCTCCTGTGATCCTGTTCAAGACTTGCTTTGCTGACATCCCTTCTGGCTCCAGATCTTGCTTGCTGTTCCACTACATTGATCCCTGACTTCTGGCTTGGCTGACTATTCGTTCCGGTTACTGAACTTTGGCTATGTTTTGACTACGTTTGTTCTTTTTTTCTTTTATTATTAAACAAGTGTGATTTAACTGTACTTCTGTCTCTGCCTGATTTCATGGTTTCTGACAGTCTGAACCTAGAGTGTCAGAGGGGCTACGAAGTTCCCAGGGTCAGGGTAGCGCAAGAGACGCTCTTCTGTGTTCCTGTTAAAGACTTGCTTGGCTGACATTCCTTCTGGCTCCAGATCCTGCTTGCTGTTCTACTACGCTGTTCTCTGGCTCCCTGACATTTTGGCTTGTCTGACTATCCGTTCTGGGTTTCTGAACTCTGGCCATGTTTTGACCACATTTACTCTGTTTACCTTTTTTTATTATTATTAAATAAGTGTGATTTAACTGTACTTCTGTCTCTGCCTGATTTCATGGTTTCTGACAGTCTGAACCTAGAGTGTCAGAGGGGCTGGGAAGTTCCCAGGGTCAGGGCAGCACAAGAGGACAAGCAACATCCAGCAGCCCTTATGGGGGTAGCGCTACACATACTTTTATTAAATTTTACAAGGTTGATCCTTTTGCATTTTAGGATGCGTCCTTGTCCAAAAAGTTTTGCAGAGGCGGCCATTTGATGTTCCTGGTTTCCCCTGTGGGAGTTTGTATCAGGTGGGTTGCCTGTTTTTTGTGTGGCTCCTGCTTTGTTTCCCATCCCTCTTTAAGGCACTGTTCTAGGATGTCCCTATTTTCAAGAATGAAGAGAAGCTATGTCTATCAAGGAATGTAAGAGAAAACAGGATTTTGTGTTACTCGCATAAAATCCCTTTCTCCGAGTTCATTGACGGACACAGCACCCACTCTTCCTTTGGTTTTTTTCTTGTACTGCTTTGTGACTAACTGGCTCGCCTATATCAGAGAGAGGGTGTACATCAGCTAGGACTGCCCATAGGTGGTGCTTTGTTTCTTTTTCTGCCTAGTGTCCTACTCCTGTAGATGGTGCTATAACCCTATGGTCAGGTAAGAAGAGAAGCTGTGTTCGTCAATGAACTCAGAGAAAGGGATTTCATGATGAGTAACAGAAAAATCCTGTTTTTTCTCCAGCTAGGGAGATTGCAGCTCTCTTACAGATATGACATTGTCATGTCCAGCCTATGCTAGCAGTGGCCCATTTTGGCTACCCTAGTAACTAATGTGTGTTTGAACTGTCAGAATTATTTGCTGTCAACTGTTTCCTCTAATTGAAAAGAGTCAAGCAAGTATTGCACTGTTCAGGCACCAATGGTGGGGTTGGGGTTGTGCAATGCACTGAGGCAGGTCCCAACTCCTGACCCATTTGAGGATGAGTCGGTGAATTCCTGCCTGTCATTCTCATGTCTGGCCACTGTATTACGCAACCTTTGAGCAACACTACTAAGCAGGAAGCATTGCCTGCATATATAATAGGCACGTGTGTCTTCCCTCGTATACATGTAGTGCTACCCCTGTAGGAGCTGCTGGATAGGATGAGTTCTCTGATCGTTGCCACAACCTCACAAGTACTTCAACCCCTCTGACACTCAAGGTTAATTAAACACATAATGTGTAATAATGCTGTCCTCACTGCAGGCTATACCAGAAACACAAAATTAATACTGCATCAGGAAACAGACATCAAGCAGATTGGTAGCAGTAAATCTTAAAGTGGTGTTCCGGCCAAAATTATACTTTTTAAATAAAAAATACCCCTATAATACACAAGCTTAATGTATTCTAGTAAAGTTAGTCTGTAAACTAAGGTCTGTTTTGTTAGTTTATAGCAGTAGTTTGTTATTTTATAAACTTACAGCAGGCCGTAGCCATCTTAAGTGTGGGCGTCTGAAGCCAGACTGTATTTCTTCCTGGATCTCATTCTTGCAGATCTCGCACATGCTCAGTGCAGCACAAGCAGTGTAATAGGTTTCAGGACAGGTTTCCATAGCAACGGCAGTGTCAGAGGAAGTTGCCTCACCTTCCCAGAAGGCATTGCAAACAGGAAATGATGCGATGGGCCACGGCCAGGGAGGAGGAAGTGAAAAATCAATACAGCAGATATACAGTAGGTGCTGAGAAAAATTTTTTAAAATATCCAATTCGTTTACAGTGCACAGTTTAGTGAGGGATGCTGAAGAGTTGTAAAAGTGGGTGGAACTCCACTTTAATGTATTAAAATACATTGCGAATGATAACAGTAAAAGCATAAAACTTGGCAAATAATAGTAGTTGTACAGATCAATGTATGGTAACACAAGTAATTAGAGGCAAATATATGACAACACTATGTAGTTGTGTAGCAGATCACTCTGAGTGCTACCGTGGACAGATAAAAGATTAGTTATAATTGCATTCAGGAGGCTATACTGTCAGAGTGCAATTAATGTGACACTTTAGTCTCTGCTTAACAGTATGATAGAGGTGGGCGATCTGCTCTCTCACCATTCCTTGTGACAGAGATGCAATGTTTCTGCAGTAGAAGGGGCCCCTTTATGTTTGCGTGTAGATGGTTCAAGTAATTAACGGTGTGGGGGAGGAAGGATGAGATGATACTCCACTCTCTGTGAGAAAAGTGTGATGTTATCACCACGGTCCCACGTGGTCTCTCTCTCTCTCTGCTGCTGTCACCTTCCGGCCTTGAAATCCGGGCTTCAGTTACTCGGCCTACTGGTGTTCTGTGGGCACACAAGCAGATGTGCTCACCATGAGTTCCCTGGTGCCAAGAGAATGAAGTCCTCCCCTCAGTCTCATTAAAAGTTATCCATCTCTGCCACTTCCTCTTCAGGGTGCTGTGCAAAACCATTACACAGAGCAGGTAAGTATAACATGTTTGTTATTTTTAAAGAAAAAATACTGAGACTTTAGTATCACTTTAATTGTTGCTATTCTTGTACGGTGACCTTGGGTGTTCTAAAAGGTCCCTAAAAATAAAATGTGTTATTATTAATATTTTTATTATTTGAACAAGCTGACGTTAGAAGCTGATTGTCTACCATGCACAGCTGTGCCACATTTTTCACTCTCCAGTTTTAGTAAATCATCCCCAATGTCTCTTCCTGCGTGTTCTTGTCGTCCAGGACTTGGCTATATACATTTACACCCATATAGTATATAGGCACAATAAAATGTTCAACTACGCCCTTCAAAAGATGTTTTCAAAGTTGTGTTTTCTTTTGTTATCCTAATCTGACAATGCAGGTATTATGAAACAGAATACATTACCTTCTTTATTCAAGTTGTCCTTATATGCTAAAGCCAGCTCCACACAAGCCCTATAATCAGAAACACAATGTAGCTTGCTATTTATTCATGTTTTGACTTGATTATATCAGTTTTCCAGTGCTTAAATTTGGAATATACAATGAAATGGTATTCAGCCTTCCATTGACTTGAATTGAAGTGGCGAAAAAGCATAGATGTGCACTTGAAATACTATTTTGGGTTCCAGCACTTATAATTTGATGCTATTAAACTGTCCTCTCTTTTCTTTGAAGAAGAAACTAAAATAGATGCAATCCCTAAAACACATTGTACTGGTAATGTCTGGTCCTATAGATCAGTTCATTACACAAGTGTCTCCAGTATCATTTACCGACATATGATGCTGGCCCTTAGTTTCCAGGGGGGTGATCACACGTGCAATCTACAAAACAAAAAGTAATTGAAAATATTCTTACATAGATCTACATTTTTGTTAAGCTGCCTAATGATTTCTCATAATAGATATCAGAATGTCATCTGATCCAAACAAACCAGCCAGATTGGGCAATTTGAGATGCAAAAGAAAATCCTACAAGGGCACTCTCATCTTCACCCACTCTTCTTCTTTTAATCTGTAGCAAAAAAACTGCATACTTTAAAGCAACTAAAACCCATCTGACTAACAATCATTTTGCTTGCTTTCTGCAAGATTTCTCAAGGCATCCGATTGCCTTAAGAAAGCTTCCATTTAAAGGGGCAGGAACTATGCAGGCACCATCAAATGGGAGGTTTATAAGTCACAGCTTCAAGGAAACCATAGCAAGCTCTGGAGGAACCCTGGTTGATGATAGTTGTGTTAAAGGGTAAGTATACTTTTGAAAAAAAATCCTGACCCCGAATAACCCACTGTTTTGCATTCAGTTACGCCCTCCACAACCACATACCGGCCTGGATATTCTTACTGCTCTCTGAACCTGTGCAGTAGCTCCCCATAGAATTCTATCGGGCTGTCACCCAAGCCTCAGTTGAAAGAACTACATAAAAAAGGAAGGGGGGGAGAGGGAGCAGAGCAAACAGCAGAGTGTATCGGGATATAAGGAGCTAAAGAGAGATTTAGCATTTACTAAAACTGAGAAAACAGTTTCAGATGTTCCTTTAAAGAGGACCTACAACGTTTCATTCTTATATATCTGATATATTATTCTTCAAATAGATTAGATAGTTTGATTGGAAGCAAGAAATTTCCTTATACACACCACTAAAAATTGCAATTTATTAGCTGGCTAGCCTTTAACAGACAGTTAGGCTAGGTTCACACTTGTGCGAACTGAATGAGGGTTTCCCCAAATCCAATTTGCATGACAGGGGATTGTGACCAGCTCTCCATGGAGCCTGTTCACACATCTCCAGAGCAGCTCCGGAGTGAATTGCACAGGAATCGTGTGCGTCTTCTGGTCCGTTTTAGGTCCGAATTCAGCCAAAAATTTATACTGAAATCGGACCTGAAACGGTGAACATGGACGCACCTGACCCCTGCTGTGAAGCCGGCCTTATGCCTCGTACACACGATCGGACATTCCGACATCAAAATCCATGTTTTTTTTCCAACGGATGTTGACTCAAACTTGTCTTGCATACACACGGTCACACAAAGTTGGTTGGAAATTTCGAACGTCAAGAACGCGGTGACGTACAACATGTACGATGAGCCAAGAAAAATGAAGTCCAATAGCCAGTGTGGCTCTTCTGCTTGATTCTGAGCATGCGTGGCACTTTGTGCGTCGGAATTGTGTACACGCGATCGGAAATTTACACAAACAGATTTTGTTGTCGGAAAATTTGAGAGCCAGATCTCAAATTTTGTGCGACGGAAATTCCGATGGAAACTGTCTGATGGAGCCTACACGCGGTCGGAATTTCTGACAAAAGGCTCCCATTGAACATTTTTCGTCAGAAAATCCGACCGTGTGTACGGGGCATAAGTCTAATTTATTTTCATTTGAGAACGTGGCGTACCATGTCCATTTTAGGATTTATTCTTCTAACATCTCTCAACCATTCTGGTAAAGTAACCCTCTCCTTACTTTAAACCTTAAAGTGATAGCAAATAATATATATATATATATATATATATATATATATATATATATATATATATATATATTAAAAAAAAAATTCTTTCCCCTTTAAAATAAAAACAATGTTATACTTTATGCAATGATTTTGCACAGAGTATTCCCTTACCTCCTTTGGCCCCCCGCTGCTGCCTGTGTTTCCTGTGCATCTGTGAGACCAGGAAGTAGAGAATCAGTGCTGCAGCTGGGACAATGCTGGAGCGGTGAGAGGAATCAGGTATGTGTTTAGGAGCAGAGGGGCTAGGATAGGCAGTGAAGCATTTTTTATCTTAAAGCATAGAATGCATTAAGGTAAAAAAACTTTTTGATTTTTGTAGCCAATTTTCTTTTACATTTTGGATAGAGTAGTCAATGATTTAAACCTGATTTTAATTTCGTTGTCTGTGTACCATTGGGAAAGTACATTGGGAAAATTACCACTCTTTAATATTCCTGGTGACTGTTGTCACAAGTGCAGGAAGTAATGACAATTTGCAGTTGTCACTGGAACAGGAGGTGAGAGGAAATTTCCCAATAGGGGACATCTGTTCCAGAGGGAAATCCTTTCATTTATTGAGATTTCTCCTCACTTCCTGGTGTGTCTCCAAGATAGGAAATGAGGAGAAATCTTCCAAACAGGACACAGACAACAATAAAAAATAAAAAACCGGCAGAGTATTTAACCATTCCATACTTTATCCAAAGTTAAAAAAAAAAGTTTAATTGTTTTGGCTATAGATACAATTTAATGCGAACCTGAGATACAACGTAAAACAAAACAAAACG
Organism: Aquarana catesbeiana; assembly: GCF_042186555.1. NCBI lineage: Eukaryota > Metazoa > Chordata > Amphibia > Anura > Ranidae > Aquarana > Aquarana catesbeiana. The sequence goes on along the minus strand of NC_133333.1, from coordinate 55,152,459 downwards.
AAACAAAACAAAAAACTAACTGCCATCTTACTGACTTTCCCCCTACAGCTTCCTATGACTTATTATTTTTCAATCTCTGTGATGGTTGGCTCCAGGGGCCATAGGTAAAGGTCAAGTGATAGGGATGAGGCAAGACTCTGGATTCCTAATGACAAGCTAGAAAGGCCTGGGATCTAGGGGTCCTAAGGCTTTGAAGAGCAAAATTAACCTGATATGCAAGTGCTCAAAGGGGCATGCTAAGTTGTGTCAGTGCCTACTTGCTTTAAAATTGATCTAACCTGCAAGATCCTCTTAATACATCAGGGACCCCCTCTCAAATAATAAATTATGGCATTAAAGAAAAAGAACCTGCAGCAAAAGTAAACACACTTGCCTTATCCTGAACTTCGCACTGCAGCACGGTGCAGGGGCATCTTCTCGTGAGAGATGGGGTACTTGGCTTTCCCCAGGATATTTTGGAAGGATTGTGACATCACCCTTGCTTAGACACCACGGCTGACAGACAGTAGTAAGGTAAGTATATTTATTTACTTACTTTCTCTTTGTTTTTTGTTTTTTTTTTATTTCATTTTTACATTAATGCCACAATTTTTTATCAGGAAGGAAGGAGGCCTTGATGATTTAAGTAGATCATGCTTTTTAGACATAACCAAGAAGTTGTCATTGTTATCATTTTACCTGTCCCTAAATGGGCAATACTCTTCCCCTCAAGAGAGTCAGCATCCAGTCAGGACATTGTCCTCTCCAAAATGACCCTGGAAGCCAAAACGGCAGACACAATAGGCCTGCTAGTTTAATGTGCTCCTTCCAGTTCCTGCTAGAGTTAGTTGACACTAGAATAAGTATTCTCCCACAAGACTGTCTTCTACATAAATCCTGCAGTTACTCATATCATATATCATATCATACTGTATATCATATCATAATGTATCATATAATGCAATACAATATAACATAATATAATATGAATAATATAGTATAGTAGGAATACTGGACATAGTGTTAGAGGTAATTAATTTGTTTTTGTATTTTGTACCTTTGTGTATGTTGACATTGAGTCTGTGTCGCTTGTATAACTGTATTCTCTGTGTTTGTTTGGCAGTATATCGCCTTTGCTTCCCTGTTCTTCATTCTCATCTCCATCACAACGTTTTGCCTTGAGACCCACGAGGCATTCAATGAGATCATCAACAAGACTGAGACCACCACACAAAACAACGTCACCAAGACGGAGATTATACTAGAAGTGGAGACTGAACCTTTTCTCACATATGTAGAAGGCATGTGCGTGATATGGTTCACGTTTGAGTTTCTGATGCGTGTTTTATTCTGCCCTGATAAAATGGAATTCATTAAGAGCAGCTTGAATATTATAGACTTTGTGGCCATCTTACCTTTCTACCTGGAGGTCGGCTTGAGTGGCCTGTCTTCCAAAGCAGCCAAGGATGTCCTCGGTTTTCTTCGAGTTGTCCGATTTGTCAGGATCCTGAGAATCTTTAAGCTCACACGTCATTTTGTTGGGCTCCGAGTCCTTGGCCACACTCTACGAGCCAGTACAAATGAGTTTCTCCTCCTTATTATATTCTTGGCACTTGGGGTTTTAATTTTTGCCACCATGATATACTATGCGGAAAGGATCGGGGCAGCGCCAGGTGACCTTACTGGCAGTGCACACACCAACTTTAAAAACATCCCCATAGGGTTTTGGTGGGCTGTGGTAACAATGACAACTTTGGGGTATGGGGACATGTATCCAGTGACCTGGTCAGGCATGTTGGTGGGTGCCCTATGTGCGTTGGCAGGTGTGCTAACAATTGCTATGCCAGTCCCTGTCATTGTCAACAATTTTGGAATGTACTACTCCCTAGCTATGGCTAAGCAGAAGCTACCAAAGAAAAAGAACAAACATATTCCGCGGGCACCTCAACCTGGATCACCTAATTACTGTAAACCAGACATGCAATCTCCTCATAGAAGTGCTCAAGGAGATTCCTGTCCCTTAGCTCAGGAGGAAATCATTGAGATCAACAGAGCAGGTAAGATTGTATGAATGAATAAATGAAGATAAGCAGTAAAAATACTGCATCTTGAACAGATGTGTACTATTTTGCAAAATATCATGGCAAGTCATGATTCCAAAAGCTGATATTTCATATCTGGTTGGGCTGTATTAGGTAGATAATTTGGTTATTGCTTCCTTTTATGTAATGTAGGATACAAGGAAAGCACGGTATTGAGAATGTTACACCATCATAATGGCAGTTCTGGAGGTGCAGTGAATTTAGAGATCTTACTGCCTGAATTATTAAGCTGAACTCCAGGCAAACTACTAAATACACAACTGAAATACATACAGTATATGAAAGTTGTCTTGCAAGCTAAAAGATTTGTATTTCCGTTCATCACGTCCCGAGATTTACACAATCCTGCCAGAGAGCACAGACAGGCTCGTGACCTAACTTTTCTCTGGGAGCATTTCGGAGGCAGTAAAAAATGCGGCTCAACCACATGCTTTACAGACCTCCACCCCCAAACCCAACTGCAAGTATAAATGAGCCATAAGTTTTGTTATACATTTCTGTCTGGAGCTCATCTTTAGTACTTGTCCTTACATCAGACTTACTAAATTGCTATCAAGACTGAAATACAGGCACCTAAGGTAGTCTGAACCTACCTTTAGCTATCCACCTGAATTGCAGAGGAGCCCTGGGATTTGGAGCACTCAGTTAGAAAACTTCAGTTTAGTTGAGTTGTGGAACATCCACTGCTGCCTCCCCCACTTTACTGGATGCTTAAAATAGCAGATTAATGATGTTGTAACCTTAAAATAATGGTCCGTAACATTTTAGTTTATCCAAGTTGCGTTACTAATGCCCCTGGGTGATATGCAGGATGCTTCTGAGAACTGAGGAACTACAGCAAAAACCTCAGAAGATATTTGGTTGTCACCCAAACTAGCTGCTGAATAGTTTTGAGTTTTTTGGCAACATACAATAATTAGAACATAAATCACTGCCCTAGGCCACACAAACCAACTTCATGTTTTCACAAGCACTGATGAGGGGTGGGGGTGTTAAAATAAAATCCTGTTGTTGACTTCATTATCAGTCCCCTGACATGAAATGGATGACCACATTACCTCTTGCGGCATTGCCATTATGGAGGTGTATCACCTCAGTACTGGACTTTCCTTGGATGTATATGGCTGCAGGAATTTGCCCAGCACAATCTGCATTTTAACAGGTTTGATGATGATAGTAATAAACAATGAGCGCTACAGTGGACGTGCCAGCGGTGGGGCCCTGGGCCCCCTTGGATCAGGGGCTTGATCACAGTTGAGGCCTCTATTGCTCTGTCACTGCTTGAGGCAACCTATAAATTTCCTTCAAAGGTACACTCTAGGCCAGGGGTGTCCAACATGTGGCCCAAGCCGGCTATGAATGCGGCCCAGCACAAAATCGTAAACTTACTTAGAAATGTTGATTTTTTGGGGATTTTTTTTTTTTTTTTAAATGCGTTTACACTTAGTGAACACATTCAGCCAAAGAAAAATTTGACAGTGTCTCTTTACTGGACTTTTAAAAGTTTTATCCTCCTAATGAAGAATATCCCACGTTTCACAATCCCTCCTTATAAATGTTATCGGCTTCTTTATTTGTGAGCAACTATTTTCAAGGATGAAGCACAAGAAGGGCAAAATTAGAACCAAAATAGCTGAGGAGCACCTTGAGCATTCATTGAGAGTTTCTACTACATCCATCAAACCAGACATTAATGCGTTTGTTTATCAAAAACATGTCAAATATTGCACTGGTTTTATGTTGCCCTCCTTTTATAGTAAAAAATATTGCAAGAAAATGAAGTTTTATTACTCAGATATGTGCATTATACTGTATATATCAGTGAACATTAACTTGTGATCTGCCTGACTTTTTCTGCTCACCAGCTATCCTTATTTTTAGTGGACTTTATTTGTGGCCCGAGACAATTCCTCTTCTTCTAATGTGGCCCAGGAAGGTTAAAAGGTTGGACACCCCTGCTCTAGGTTTAACATGCATTGCATTTAGCTTGATAGAGAGGACACAGCCTTTTAACTGGTGGCTCATCTTGACATTCACCTGGCTGCCCCATATGATAGCCCCCCTGAAGAATCCCTGATTTTCTTAATGACCCTGAATTCCAGCCTGCAAAATTGAAGGATGATTTTTTCTGCCTTCAGGCACTGTCCTTTATACTTCTAAGAAGGAGAATCATATATTGCCTAAAGTTACTCTTTAAGTCATATGCATATCTATCTATCTATCTATCTATCTATCTATCTATCTATCTATCTATCTATCTATCTATCTATCTATCTATCTATCTATCTATCTATCTATACAATACATGCACCTTAAGGGTCCATTCACATGGGCGATTGGCACACTGTTCGATTTCCCGTGACAAGAATTTGTGGGTTCCTGCCCCTGGAATGACAGGTGTGTGTGTACAAATAGCTGCGGCCTCTCAACTGATACAATGCAATGTCTACGTCCAGCCACAATCACCACAGGTAATTGCTGGCTATGAGAACAGTCACAAATTGTTGTTGTCAGCCTGTCATTGCACTGGATTGCCTGAGCAGCAGCAGCTATTCATACTGCCCTGTCATTCCAGATGTAGGAATTTTTTGAATATTTTGGCACTTTGAATGTTTTTTTTTTTACTGAAGTTTATGTGAGTAGCTTTCTTTATCTTTATTAAATGGCGTAGAAAGCATATCATGCTATGAAGAGGCTCTATTTGTTTCATTGAGAGATACACCTTGCGGATCTGGCTGCTCTTGTGGGAGATTTATTCATGGTATGGCTTTAGGATTTGGAAGGAACCATATTTGACGAGATATCAGAGGAAGGGGACCATCCTGGGAGCTGCCTTAAGGATCACATATGTGCATGTTTGACCATCTGTAATAGGGGGTCAACTACTTTGGGTAAGAGGCTGTGTGTGTCAGTGGTGAAGGTGGTGGCCTCCAATTTGGATCCATGTTCCTGTTGACCTTGTTAAACTGCATACTCTCTTAAAGGCCAAAGGACTCTATATGTGCTATGTATTATCTATAATACCTTAGATTTTGTTTACCATGTCAAGTTGTCACTTCTCTCAGGGGAAAATGACTTGATTTACATTGTAAATTTTTTATGAAAAGCGCCTCATTTTATGTTTTATATAGACGCAGGAATATGCAGATCTTGGCCACTGGAAATCGCATGGTGTGCTAATCACCCAAGTGAATGGACCCTTATAGCAAGATCTCAGAAGCTCCCCTGCAGCAAATTTGTAATAGTAATCACCTACATATAAATGATTTTTCCACTGCCTGTCTACAGTCTTCTTCACTATTCTAACTCTTCCAGTGATACTTGCAATCAATTAGATGCTGGTTCAAGCTTGCCATCCTCGGATCTGATTTTGGCCAACTCCTGCTGAATCGGTCAAAATTAATTCTGTGGGTGGCCCTGTCAGCATCATCCGGCTTGACAAAAGTCGATTTTTAAATTGGAAAAAGTAAAGCAGCTCCTTCTGGGACAGAGTCGTATACTTTGGCACTGATAGACTTCTAAGGGAGGGCCTTCAAAAATTAGCATTTTATTGCTTAGTTAGTAGCTTTCCATTGGGAAAAAGAAAAAAAATCTGAAATGCACGCAAAAACACACAAAAACTCCTGAACAAACACCAAAGAGAAACACCCATAAAACAACCACAGATGCTCAGCTCAAGTGTGAATGGGGCCTTAAAGTACTGTATAAGTAAAGGAAAAACTGTTTTTTAGTTTTGGATGGAGTGGAGAGGGATTAGAACACCTGTCAGGTTCTTATTGCTGTCTGTGCTCTCTTTAGGGAAATTCACCCTCTCTATTGTCATATTTAAAGGGAAAGTGTAAGAAAATCCCAAATTTTGGTATGTCCCCAGAACAGGAATAGTGGGAAATCTTCCATTAGATACACTAATCCTGGTGACCCTGGTGACAACCATGGATTCCCTAAGTTTGGAGGAATTTCCTCTCAATTCCTGTTATGGCTATGGGACAGGAAGTGAAGGGAAATCTCTCCAATGGGATGCAGATTGCAGAAAAACCTGCCAGGGGTTATAACCCTCCCTTACTCTATCCAAAATGAAAAAATGTTTGCCTTTAGTTTTACTTTAAAGGGGACTTACACTCAATTGTTAACCTAAATCTATGTAATAACTCTGGTCGGAATAGCTAAATAAAAAAAGTAAGAGAAGGACTGAAGGTTTCTCTTTCTTGGGAAAAAAGCTACTCCAGGTTCAATCCACGAGTTTTCCTTGTAAAGTAATGGTAATGCCCCGTACACACGATCGGACTTTCCGGCAACAAAACCGCGGATTTTTGTTCGAAGGTTGTTGGCTCAAACTTGTCTTGCATACACACAGTCACACAAATGTAGGCCAACAATTCCAAACGTAAGAACGTACAACACGTACAACGAGCCGATAAAAAGGAAGTTCGATGGTTATGTGATATCTCCATTACGAACGCTAGTTTTACAAGACCGAGCGCTTCTCGCTCGTACTTGAGTCCGAGCATGCGTAAATGTCTGTGCGTGGACTTGTGTACACACGATCGGACTTTCCGACAACAAAGTTTTATTGGCAGAAAATTTGAGAACCTGATATCAAACATTTGTGGGCGGGAAATGTCCGACAGCAAATGTCCGATGGAGCCTACACAGGGTCGGACTTTCCGACAACAAGCTCACATCCAACATTTTCAGTCGGAAAATCCGATTGTGTGTACGCGGCATTACTCTTTATTCAAACACCCCAACAAGGCTGTAGAAATTTAACATTTTTAGTATAGAAACACTTTTAAGCTGCACTTAAAGAGGTATCAAACCCAAAACCAAAGTGTAATATATTGCAGCTTACCAATCATTAGATGTGGTGGCTGCATCAGTTTTCTTTTCTTTGGCTTTTTCCTTTCTGTTTTTACCTGGTGGTCTGACCAGTAACACACCTCCTGTATTAGCACGATACTACTCTGGATGAATGAGCACAGCGGGCACAACGGGCAGCAGCATTGTCATTTGGGGAGTGGGTGGGTAGTGTTAAATGTAAATCACAGATTTAAATACTCTAGCAACTTGAAGCCAAACTCCAGCTCATACTTTATAATCAGTTACAACAAACCGTTTTTACCTTTTGGGATAAAGATTTTACATGAATAAATAAAATTTGATCAATTAAATCACCCTTGCCAGTGTTAAATGGTCTGTCTCATCCATGCAAACTGATACATTCTGCTGGAGAGCTTGTGCTGTTGAAAAACCACGGATTTGCAGGTTGGATCACCAGATGAAAATATAAGAGAGAAAGGCTAAAAGGGAAACTAATGCAACCATCACAACTAAGAATTGCCAAGCTTCATTATAATACATGTTAGCTTTTTGGTTCAATACCATATTATAGAAGACATAAAAAGATACAAATCATAGGTGTGCGCAGCCTATTGCATTATGGTGTGCACCTCAAAGCTCAAACACATATGCTTGTGTGTGCATGTGTATATATATACGGAAGGTGTCAGTAGAGCAGTGAATAGTGTCAGAAGGGCAGATATTGGTGGTGTCAGTAGGGCAGTTACAATCTTATTTTAATTGTTTTTTTTGCAATTTTTTAGGAGAAAAAAAGGAAATTTTTGTTTTATTTGGTGAAATATCAGGGGCCTAAACACTGGAAATATGCACCACACGGGGTGATTAGGGTGTGCCCAGGCACACCTGGCACACCCTGTGCGCACGCCTATGATACAAATGAATGCAGCTGTCTATGTTAATAAATTAATGAATTTACTTTTTACAGGTAACTAATGTAAGTACCTGAATTTGACTTGACAGCCTTTTGCAGTCCATTGTACAACAATATTCAGACTGGGAGAGGGAGGGGAAGCACTTGGAATTAATGAAGTGTGCTTCATGTAAATGTGATGACAAGGAGTTTGCGGATAGAGCAGGCAGAGTGAGCAGATGAATGACCTTATCAAGTCTGCTGCTGCCTCTTCACTGTCCAATGGACAGGGTGGTTTCAACAGTGTGTGCCTTAATTGTAACCGAGAAAGTGTTGTCCCTCTCCTTACTGTGTGCTCTAGCAAGGCAGCGTAAATCTCAGGACTGAATGGATGAAAATGCAAATCCTTTGGCAGCTCCCTTGTATGTATTTCAGCTATGGATTTAGAGGTTTGCCTGGAATGCAGCTTTTTAAGTTAATATTCAAACACGTATTTTAAATGCAAATAAAGTATTCTAGTTTGTTGTGATAGGACAGATGTGCCATTTATTATAATATATGCTGTGTCAGTTTCTGCATGGGGCTGTAACCTAGGAGCATGCAAATATAAAGCAATGCTAGGAAGCTTTCTTTGATGTCACACTCTAGACATTTGTAAATAGATTTTCCCAAGCATCAGACACAGAGGGGGTTATTTACGAAAGGCAAATCCACTTTGCACTGCAAGTGCACTTCAAAAAGTGCCTTGGAAGTGCAGTCACTCTAAATCTAAGGGGTAGATCTGAAATGAGTGAAAGCTCTGCTGATTTTATCATCCAATCATGTGCAAGCCAAAAATTCAGTTTTTTTATTTTCCTTGCATGTCCCCCTCGGATCTACAGCGACTTTACTTTCAAGTGCACTTGCAGTGCAAAGTGGATTTGCCTTTAGTAAATAACCCCCAGAGTTTGAAATGGCAGACCTTTTAACCTATTTCCTTTGCAAAATGTTTGCCTCTTTTTCAGTTTTTTTGTATTAAAAATTGTTGCTAAACACTGCTAAGTACCGACAGACACCTGAGATCTCCAGTGTAGCCCCCAGGGGACAGCAAGAGAAAGAGAAAAATGTGAAAAGTTATATTTGCAAACTTGCTTGAATCATAATGTATTAACAAAGGCAAGATGTGTTATATGTTTGCTTATTTTATGTGGCAAAAATGGAATTGAATCACCTAAAATGTAATGCAGAGTTATATTCAGTAATGTACTATGCCGTAAAGTATCATCTACATTTTATTATGTGGTTACCAAACAGGCTTCATTAATGAGTATAACCCGATAAAATATTTACAACCATGAATATTAATACATGAATTCTGTAATAATTAGGCAGTTCTAGCCAAAAGGGTTAACGAGGTTGATTTACTAAAGGCAAATAGATCGTGCACTTTGCAGAGTGCAGTTGCTCCAGAGCTTAGTAAATGAGGTAAAGCTCCACTTTGCAAAGAATACCCAATCATGTGCAAGTAAAAAAAATGCATTTTGCTTGCACATGATTGAATGATGGAAGTCAGCAGATCTTCAGCTCATTTAATAAGCTCTGGAGCAACTGCTCTTGCAGAGTTCTACAAAGTACACAGTCTATTTGCCCTTAGTAAATCAACCCCACTGTCTCTTCAGAGCTATTATATATATATATATATATATATATATATATATATATATATATATATATATTTTTTTTTTTTTTTTTTTTTTTTCGTGTTATTATGGTAACTTGATCTCCAATCAAGGTAACTTTCTGAAAAAAAGGCAGCAAGAATGGGTTTGTGCCTCCCTTTTAGCTGAATCTGTTGCCAGAATAAGGGTATTTATAGTCTTAACAAGGAGTAAATTAGCTTAAAAAAACCCTGTTCTTACTGACCTCTGTAGCTACAGTATTGTGGGGCAATCCATTTTTTAAAGTACACTATGGGGTTGATTTACTAAAGGCAAATCCACTTTGCACTACAAGTGGACTGCAAATGCACTTGGAAGTGCAGTCGCTGTAGATCTGAGGGGAAAATCTGAAATGAGAGGAAGCTCTGCTGATTTTATCATCCAATCATGTACAAGCAAAAATGCTGTTTTTTATTTTCCTTGCATGTCCCCCTCAGATCTACAGCGACTGCACTGCAAAGTTGCCTTTAGTAAATCAACTCCTATATTACCAAAGGTATTGGGATGCCTGCCTTTACAACCACGTGAACTTTAATAGCATCCCAGTCTTTGTCCGTAGGTTTCAATATTGAGTTGGCCCATCCTTTGCAGCTATAACAGCTTCAACTCTTCTGGGGCGGCTGTGCACAAGGTTTAGGAGTGTGTCTATAGGAGCTTAGAGAGCTAGGGGAGGAAAAACAGCAGGACACTGGTCCTCCCAGTGAATGGCTGTGCAGGGAGTATGGGTCAACACAAGCTTAATCAATGGATGAGGGCATGTCTATTGTGATCAGTTTTTTAATAGGAAAGAAGAGGGACTGGCAGGATCGCCAGGTATTTCACACAAAGGGTGCAATACAAAGAGAACAGAATACTTTTTCATGAAAGTACATGGTACAGCAGGCAAATATCAGAAATTTGAAATGTTGGGTTAACATAGAAGAAGGTTTATACTCATCTCTCCCACTGCCCATTCCTCCAACTTACGCTCAGTTCAAGAGCTACGGTTGCCTGAAGAATTTGGGAAGCTTGCATTCCTTGCTGTGCACTTTGGTTCCATCCTGGTGTCCTGTACTGTTAAAAGGGTTGACTAGAGGAACCACAGAGCACAGCAGGGGACCCAGAATTATCTTCCACCTGAAAAGGAACCTCAAGAGCAAAGATTGGAGTAATGCACAGGGGCAGGTGATTATAAACCTTCTTTTTTTCGTAGGTCTTGCTAATTTTCCTTGACAGAGTTGCTTTGAAACTAATTTACCGCTTTGTAATGATATATAAAGCCTTGAATGTTCATAGTCTGGCCACATGTTCATTGTAAGGGCATCTATGCTGAAACAGTTAAATGCAAGTTGACGCACAGCACATATGGATGTTTAAAGTGGTTCTAAAGGATACATTTTTTTTAATGAATTAATTCCCTACATTAATATAAAAAAAAATCCCACTACTTGTTGTGCCCCTTCTACTCCCTAAACACTTACCTTCACCCATCCAGCACTGTACTTTCTGTAGCATTGCTGCTCCCTCTGCCTATTCTCACAGAAGACTCTGAGAGCAGCGGGAGCCATAGGTTGTCAGTAAAATCCTGCGAGGAGGGAGCGGGGGCGTGGCCAAATTGGGTTATGTGTGTCTATGGATGTACACAGCCCAGCTCAGGAGAACGCCCGCATGGGTGCCCACTCAGCACTTAAAGAAGAAGGAGCGGAGAGCGCCCGCTGGGGACTCCAGAAGAGAGGTAACGGACCCTTTTGTGCAATACCATTGCACAGAGGAAGTAAGTATAACATCTTTTTTGTTTTAGTGAAAAAAAAAATCTTTACAATCATTTTACTCTAATAAGCAGTTAATTGAACCAGTGGAATTAAAAATTAAAGTGTATTTCCACTTTTGCAGCCCAATTGGGATAACACCTAGTTTATATTTGTTACATGTTCCCATCCGAAGGGCATCCACATAGCATAACAAAAAACATTTAAAGTGTATCTTTCCCCTTCAAAGCTGACAATTATAGGGGCATGCAGCAATGCATGCTGATCTATAAACCTCCCTAAGTCAAAAAAAAGAGGGGGAGCTTTTTTTAAATTCCCTAAACCTCCCTAAATCACATAAAAGAAGATGGAAAATGCCTTTTGTTTTTAATAAATAAATATAATGTAATATGATGCAGGCACATGATATTTGTGCTTCATCTGCATGTACCATATGCAATTAGACTAATTTGCTGGGGGGGGGGGGGAACATATTCCCCCAAAAGATTTTCCAAGAGGTGCTTTTTTTTTTTTCAGATGAATCTAACGTGTTATGGTGCATGCACAATATGAGGTGCAGATTTCATTGGTGGGCCTGCAAAAGAGACTAAAAAAGCCAGCCACCAATGAGGTTTTTTTTTTTCTTTTTAATGGCATTGCTGGTTGCAGACCAGAGGAGGGGACAGAGTGCTGAGACGTAGGAAGGAGTGCAAAAGGCAATGAGTACTACGAATTTTATTACTTTTAATAAATATGTAGCATCCTCTAGCTAGTGTGCTAGGTGTATATAGTTTAGTTGTTAGTGTAGGTAAATTGTTTTGGCTGAGAGCCAGGCCTGGGATAAATCTGGGTCTGGGTTGAGTGACTCAGGGAGGCTGGATGACTCATCTGACAGCTTTGCTGGTGCCTTCCCCTGCTTCTGGAACCTTAGAGAAGCTTCCAGGTGTAGAGGGTAGAGGCTAAGAGGAGCTATTTGGATTATTTATGAGGACCCTGGCCAATCCCCAGCAAAAGGGGGCTGAAAGGGGGCCGCTCACCTGATAAATAGCCATGCCAGCAGGGGAGTCAGGTGGAAGATAGAGATGGAGTGCTTTGGAGGCTGTCGGAGGCCCTCGCAGGGCTTCCGTGTCTGGGGGGAGGGATGACATCGGGTCTGGGGCTCTAGTACTGGAAGGATCCCCCACAACACATGGAGAAAACCCTTCCTGGAGTCACAGGAGCAAGAAGAGAGGACAGCGGGAGTAGGTCAGCATGTCTGGGAGGACTGTGGTGAGAGTGTCAGACTGGAGCACTGTGGGAAAGTTAGCTTGGAGGGCTAGTGGCATCCCATAATTTTCCCAATCCCTATCCAAGTTCTAAACCCTCAATAAAACAAAAAAAAAAGAAAGTCCTGGACTGTTCCTTGACTCTGGAGTGACTGTGAAAATTCAGTGTGCCTGGCTGTGCGGGTGGGGGATCCCAGTTACTTGTGGCCCTTAAGGGGGTGCGCTAGAGATAGATTCCATTAATGTACTTCAATGATGAAGGTGCAGGACCGCATTAAAAAATTGCTGCTTACCTTTTTACTTGCTAAAAAATTCCACCTAGCTTTCTCCTTCTATGTTATGTAGAGATCGTTGAATGAATGAGAACACATTTCCCAAACTTGACTGCAAAGGTAAAAACAAAAAAGTGAACTAAACGTTTTTTTTTTTTATATATATATATATATATATATATATATATATATATATATTTGGCTGGATCTACACTTTAGGCTCCATGCACACTGGACGTTAAAATAATGTTTTAAAAAACGCCAGTAGCTTTGCAGTGAGTCTTTCAACGTTTTTTAACGTTTTTGCAATAGCGGTTATTAGCGTTTTTAGCGTTTTTTTCTGCACCAGCGTTTTTTAGCGTTTTTTTTTAAGAATTATTTTTTTTTTCATTGGATTAAAAACATTAAAAAACACAGATGAGCCACGTTTTTGAACGTTTATCGACGCTTATCATCGTTTATGCATGTTTAATGCTTGTAAGCATTTTTTGTGGTCAGGAAAACAGCTCCTGAATGCGATTTTAGGGCGATCAGACAACAGCCCTTAAACTCCACTGCTGATAAACGTCCAAAAACGTCCATGTGTGCATGGACACATAGGATAACATATAGGGGAGTTTATGGGCTGTTAAAAAAAACGCCCAAACTCCCAAAAACGGGCGTTTATGAGCTTCAGTGTGCATGGAGCCTTAAAGGGAACATCCATCCATAAACAGTGCACAAGGAACATAGTCTAGTTTATTGGGTCATCTGTTTTCATCAAGCCAGACCTTGCTATAGTGTGACTGCCTGCTCCATTCACTTCTGATGGCAGTCTGTTGATCGGGGAGGAACACATCTTGCTCACCTGCCTGTAATAAAATATGTATTTCTAAATACACCGACTGTAGGCTAAAACTGTCTCTCACATACGGAAAGACTGATATATCTAAATGACAGCATGCTGGAAGGCATAAAGATGTTTATTTAACAGCACACCTGTACATAAACTCAGAGTTGGATTATGTCCAAGATGTCATGATGGACAAAAAGATGTCAGAGAATACCTTCAATTTTTTTTTTCAATGAGATCTCCTGACACATAGTTATCTGTGTGTTTAAAAAAAAAAGTCACCAACCCTAAAGTGACACTAACAATTCAAATATGTATTCTTAAAGTAATATTAATGTAAAAAAAAAACATGATATACTTACCTGATCTGTGCAATGGTATTGCACAAATTAGTTCCTTACTGTACCTCTTCTTTGGAGGCTCTCTTCTAAATGCCCCCTTTGCAAGCCCTGTGCTATGGGGGCATCCACATGGATGCGCTCATGAGCTGGGCTGTGTGTCCACATTCCCCACTCCCTTGTCAAAGGATTTAACTGACAGCCATAGGCTCCAGCTGCTCTCTGAGTAGCCTGAGAATCCAGGAAGAGAGGAGAGCGGTGCTGCTGGATCCTGATAGGTAACGGCCAAATGTTTAAGGATTGTTGGGGGGGGGGGGACAAGTAGTGGAGAGTTTTTTACCTTAATGCAGGGAATGCATTAAGGTAAAAAAAGAAAAATAGACTTTAGAACCACTAAAATAAAAACCCTTTTGTTGTTTTCAGCCTCCTTCAAATTTCTTTATTTTTCTTTTTTTTTTTTTGCTGCTGTCATCCAACTTCATATTAGAGGGTGGCTACATTCATTCTCTATGGTCCTACTGTATTTAGGAATGTAGCCACCCTCTCTTGCTCACACCTGAGATGGATTATGGACTATGGGATGTGTAGTGTGCATAGAGCAGTGTGCAGCATCTGCTTGATCCAAATAAACGTTATAGAGAGGGGGTGAGAATTTTGGGAGCTCAAAAAGGAGGCAGAAAACCACAGTAAGTAACAATTACATGAAAAATAAATTACAGGGCCAGTAAGTAGTGGATGATTCATAAAGACATCATTTAGCCCGGTTCACAACAGCGCGGCTTTCAAAATCAGGCTACTTCAGCGAGATTTTAAAGCCGCAGATCAGTGCGATTTGGATCTCCAATTTAATTGCAGCTTGCGACTTCATTTAACAGGAATCAATGCAAATCGCAATGAAAATTGCAAAAAAAGTCGTGCAGGAACCTTTTTCAAAGTCACTGCGACTGAAGTCGCAACGATTTGAATGGTTCCATTGCTGGCAACAGGGTGCGATGTATCATGCAATTTTAAACTGTCAAATCTCATGACAAATCGCACTGTTGTAAACCAGGGCTTAAGTGTCAGTTTCAAATGAACCTGTGATTTTACTAACTATTCTTATGCCGTGTACACACGGGCAGACCTTTCGACCGGACTGGTCCGACGGAACAAATCCGTCGGACAATCCGACCATGTGTGGGCTTCATCAGACCTTCAGCGGACATTTTCTGTTGAAAATCAGACGGAGTTTAGATTTAGAACATGTTTCAAATCTTTCCGATGGACTCGAGTTCGATCGAAAAATCCGTCTGTCTGTATGCTAGTCCGACGGACAAAAAACAACGCGAAGAATGGGCAAAAATGTCACTTTCTAGATGTGCAAAGCTGGTAGATACATCCCCAAGAAGACTTGCAGCTGTAATTGCAGCAAAAGGTGGTTCTACAAAGTATTGATTCAGGGGGGTTGAATACAAATAACGCCACCACTTTTCAGGTATTCATTTGTAAAAAGTTTGGAAAATCATTTATCATTTTCCTTCCACTTCACAATTATGTGCCACTTTGTGTTGTCTATCACATAAAATCCCAATAAAATACGTTTACGTTTTTGGTTGTAACATGACAAAATGTGGAACATTTCAAGGGGTATGAATACTTTTTCAAGGCACTGTACTTCTGACTGTCACCCCAGTCCCTGATGTGCCCCCTGCAATGAAACATTGGAATTCTGTCCTAGTAATTTGTTACCTAGGCACTGGGCACTGTATTGTAAGAGGGCAGGGTATGTCAGGGTTGGGTCTGTGCCCCATACCTGAAAGAGATTGGATTTGTACTGGGGTGATGGAGGGGTGCTTTTCACATAGTAGCAGGTTAGTGTTTTTTTTTTTCTTCTCATTTGCTTTCAAGTTAAATTCTAGCCAGCAATTTCATTTGCAAGTATTCAAAAGGAATTGTACTGAATGGGACATTGGCATATAAAGCTTTGAGTGTAAAGCCCGAAGCATTACTGTATATGCCAATGTCCAATTCTATTTTGTTTCAAAATAAGAGTCTCCTATTAAATTATTTATTGTTTAATTTCTTGATTAAGAATAAGAATTCATTTTTGGTTTAGGTTTTCCTAACCAGTGGGGGTTCTCCATTGAGCTACTAATCTCACAACTTTTATTCCTGTCTGAGATCCTGTTAGGGAGACGTGTTCTTACCACTTGTCCAAAGTGTCAACAGGACAGGAAGTATGGAAAAAATCTCCACAATGGGGACACAAGCAACAGTAAAGCCTGGTGTTTAATTGTATTTATTGCTTCTTATAATAATCCCAAGTGAATTGAACATATTTATTTGTTTATTATGTTTTAAAAAAATTAAAAAATGTTTAAAACTTCTTTACGGGTTGCCAGGTTAAGAATAGCATAGAAGTTATTTGTAGTGGCCTTTTAATTTTTTTTGGTTCTCCTGTTTTCCACAGTTGAATAGTATGCAAATTAGAAAATGCAAATCCTCTGACACACTCTTTGCTTTCTGGAACATAAACAGAAGAACAATGGGCTGAGTCTGCTCCTGCCTGTAGTATGAGGTTGTGTCATGCAGTCACAACTCTGTCTTTCCAACAACCAAAGCACACATTGGAGGTTAACAACCCTGCTATTTGACAGAAGAACATTCATAACTTTACACTGGTCTGTGCATTTTAGTTATTGTGAAAATAAGCCACTTGGTTTTTCATTTTCTACCTTTAAAGGGTAATTTTAACCAAAATTGATATTTTAGTTTTTAGTAGATGCTGGAGATCTAAACCACCCAACAATTTCTATATGTTTCTTGGGGATAAAATTGGTAAGAACCCTACTCTTGAGTCTCTGTGTCACCATTATGAGGGGTCCCACTGCTGAGTATTTTTTTATTTTATATTATAGAGAATAAAGAGGAGATGTAATATACATTATACAAAGGTGGGTGGGAGATCTCACAATTGGAGTATCCAAGACATATAAGAAGCAAGAAGCTAACTCAGCCCACTAGGCTCACTTATAACGAAAATATCACTTTAGGTAGGCGTGACCCTTTAAAAGCAGACTAGTGATTCTGCAACAACAGTACACACTGTTCTAGAAGTTATCCAGTTGTTACTTACCCATACGTGCTTACATACAGTTTCAGGTATTCTCTAGAGCAATGGTTCTCAAACCACCAGGTCTTGGTCTCCCTCCTTCGGAGCCTCCAGCCAGCTGCAGATCCCCTAACCTCCTACACTGTCTGCCGGCAACCACTGTGCCACCCAACCTCTAATAGTGGCTCACTGTGCCCCTAAACCTTCCACATTGCCCTTGGGCTCCTATAATTTACCAGTCTCTGGTCTTAAGTTGAGAACCACTGCTCTACAAAATACTGTCCCTTCAATCAACATAATCCTTTCTATCAAAGTCATATAATCTATGAGTATTTTTATACTGTTGGGGCATGGATTTTTTTTGAAAGAATTTATTGAAATTGAAAGAATTTATTGGGCCCTGGTTCCACAAAGGTTGAGAACCACTGCTTTACATTAACCTGCAAGCCCTGCAAACTTCTAGTATTGCTCCGATATGCAAATGTTGACTTGGTGAAGTCAAAGCAATTCTCTGTCACTTCTGCCATCCACATACCTTATGGTCAGTAATATTGCCCATCAAATGGATATACCAGTAGGTAGTCAAGGAGGGGGAAATTCAGGTGCTCTCTTCCTAGATGAAGTAGAAATTTACATAACAGAATGCTCCATGTCTGGGGGAACACTTGGAACTGTGCTATGAGTGAAAAAATCAATCTTCTTTGAATAGAACTGCATTAATCAACAGCATCCACTAGTTGTTCCAGCACCCTGCAGTTGGGTGTATATGGGTCTGGTGTGTGATGGTAATATATTTTTATAGAACTGTGTGCTGGTATATTTCACAGCTTTATTATTGATTATCACTACAGGTACACTTTAGCTATTGCTTCCTGTATAGCATTAAAGTATATGTGAACCCTTACCCATTAAAACAACCCATTCAGTTTACAATAGGGATGCAAGGCAAAGCATTTGCATATATTCATAAAAAAAGCATTATAGATACTTTTTTAGTAAGTGATAACATTTCACAGCTGTTCTCAGCTGCAAAAAAAAGCTTAGAGATGTGGGGATAGAGACTACAAGGAGGTGTGTCTGCAAGAGGTAGAGAAACAGCAACACTGATCTTCCCAGTGAACAGCTGCGCAGGTTGGTGTGTCAGAACAAGTCCTGGCCATTGGAGGATAGGCAGGTTGTTCTCCCAGCACGGCCAGAAAACTGACCATGCCGGGATGGATGCCTTCTCAATTCTAGCATGGTCAGTGTGCAATAGGAAAGCAGGGGGACTGGCAAGATCACAAGGTATTTCACATAAAGGAAGAAATGCAAAGGGAAAAGGATACTTTTTTAACGCAAGAACATGGTACAACAGGCACATATCAGTAATATGAAATGTTGGGGAAACATAAACTTCAAATATTTATTGACTGGTTTTATATCTTGCCTGGAGTTGCTTTTTAACATCAAATTGTATTTTGGATACAGTGGACAAAGTGTACACCTTATTATAATGTACACCTTTTCCTACTGTTTTTAAATACTCCAGTAAGCTAAAAACATAGACACAACATTGCTCATATAATTGCAAATATAAAAAGCTAAAGGAATGAGAAATTATGTAAATATTTTATAGTATAAATATTTTATACAGTATTTATATTGTATCATTAAATGTTATAACAGCCCTATACAGCTGCTGCAGAATGCAAGAAGGCCTGTTTTTTTTTTACCTACATATTATAGTCCTACGAAAAACAATGGCCTGGATTTACCATGCAGCAGCATAATGGTGGCCAGTGAAAGGTCAGGTTTACTGTTTGGTACAGTTGGCAAAAGCAGACACTTTTAGGGCTCGCTCACACGTGTGTCAATACCCTGTGTTTCAGCAGAACTTAGAAAGCATTTTTAAAGTCTCATAACCATCCTTAAAAGTCTGCCTTGAATAATACAATGGGCACCACACAGTGTTGTACACACAGGAGCAGTAGTGTTGTGTTACGTTAAAAATTAAGCAGCATGTCGCTTTCGTGAGGCATTGACAGTTATCAGCCGCCTCCATTCGAGCGTGTTAGTGAAGGATTTATAAAGTGATAGCTGAGCACTGGTGGAGAGACACTGGAGGTTCCTGTATCCCAGAATGCACTAGGAAATAGGTGGGTGCTAGGTGCAGAGTTCAGGTGGGTGCAGGGTGCAGAGTTCAGGTGGGTGCAGGGTGCAGAGTTCAGGTGAGTGCAGGGTGCAGAACTCAGTTGAGTGCTAGGTGCTTGGGTGCTAGGTGCAGAGTTCAGGGGGATGCAGAGTTCAGGTGGGTGCAGGGTTCAGGTGGGTGCTAGGTGCAGAGTTTAGGTGAGTGCAGGGTGCAGATTTTAGGTGGGTGCTAGGTGCAGGGTTCAGTTGAGTGCAGGGTGCAGAGTTCAGATGGGTGTGGGGTGGGGTGCTAGGTGCAGAATTCAGGTGGGTGCTAGGTGCAGAGTTCAGGTGGGTGCAGGGTGCAGATTTTAGGTGGGTGCTAGGTGCAGGGTTCAGGTGAGTGCAGAATGCAGAGTTCAGGTGAGTGCATGTTGCAGGGTTCAGGTGGGTGCTAGGTGCAGAGTTCAGGTGGGTGCAGGGTGTAGAGTTCAGGTGGGTGCTAAGTGCAGAGTTCAGGTGGGTGCTAGGAGCAGAGTTCAGGTGGGTGCTATGAGCAGAGTTCAGGTGAGTGCAGGGTGCAGATTTTAGGTGGGTACTAGGTGCAGGGTTCAGGTGAGTGCAGAATGCAGAGTTCAGGTGAGGGCAGAATGCAGAGTTCAGGTGAGTGCATGTTGCAGAGTTCAGGTGGGTGCTAGGTGCAGAGTTTGCTAGGAGCAGAGTTCAGGTGGGTGCAGGGTGTAGAGTTCAGGTGGATGCTAGGTGCAGATTTTAGGTGGGTGCTAGGTGCAGAGTTCAGGTGAGTGCAGAATGCAGAGTTCAGGTGAGTGCATGTTGCAGAGTTCAGGTGGGTGCTAGGTGCAGAGTTTGCTAGGAGCAGAGTTCAGGTGGGTGCAGGGTGTAGAGTTCAGGTGGATGCTAAGTGCAGAGTTCAGGTGGTTGCTAGGTGCAGAGTTCAGGTGGGTGCAGGGTGCAGAGTTTAAGTGGGTACAGGGTGCAGAGTTAAGGTGGGTGCAGGGTGCAGAGTTAAGGTGGGTGCAGGGTGCAGAGTTCAGGTGGGTGCAGGGTGCAGAGTTCAGGTGGGTGCAGGGTGCAGAGTTCTACCCCCAAATCACCATCCTTGACAGGACTGTCTTCCCCCTACCAGCACAACCCCCCATATCGCATTTAGCACACTAAATGCTTTTAATTTCTCCCCTCCAAACACAGACCTCAGATACTGCGTGGCTCTGTGCAGTACGGGAGATGCTCCTCCTCCCAGGCATCTCCTCATGACCTGTCATAAGACATATCAGAGCCCAGCAAAAGTGTGACAGTCGGCGGTGAGAGATGCTGCGGCCTGACCAGGACAGGAGCGCTGTCACTTCTAAATAGAGAAGCCTGGCTTCTGTGTTTAGAAATGACAGTAGTGTGCAGAAAACACAGGGCAGCGCTGGAGTGACGGAACTCTGTTCCCTGGTGTCACCCCTCTGGCAGGTGTCACACAGTGCTCTACACACAGGAGAAGAAGCATTGTGTCATGTTAAAAAGCAGCATGTCACTTGTATGAGGCATTAACACCACCTCCATTAATTTCAGTAGTAATGCTCTGTAACTGTACCTTGACAGCAACTAGAACATTTCTGGCGTGTTAGTGAAGCATTTATGAAGTGTTAGCTGGGCATTGGGGGGAGACAGTGAAGGTTCCTGTATCCCAGAAGGTATCCCATAATGCACTGGGAAATAATAGAGATTTCGGAAAGAGCAGCTTCATTCACTTCCTGTTTGTACAGAGAAGCCATGTGGTAACAACAGCATTTGCTTCTGTGTGCAGGCAAAATCATCAAACCAGCCAGCAATACTGACAGAGCCAGGCAGGAGCAGGGACATTGGGCATTATAGTAAGAGTCAAAGCTTTTTGTTTCAACAAAGCTGAGCTGGACCAAGCCAAGTGTCAAAGAGATCAAAGTATACAAATCCATATTGCAGAGAATTCACAAAAGTGCCCACTATCACACTGCAACCTAACCATGCCTCAAAGTAGATCATTTCCTCTACATCAGTGGTCATCAACCTTGTCCTCAGGGCCCACTAACAGGCCAGGTTTGCAAGATAACTGAAATACATCACAGGTGATCTCATTTGCTGCTCAGTGATTGCAGTATTCTAGTCTGCATCTCTCCAAGGTAATACATAAAACCTGGCCAGTTAGTGGGCCCTGAGGACAGGGTTGATGACCACTGCTCTACATGACTTATCCTTTAAGCACTTCCCACTAGAAAAGCAACATTTCCAAGAACATTTATCAAGCATTCTTGAATGGTTTTCAATGCTTTGTAAACATAATGAAATCACATCATAAACACATAAATGCTATAGGAGCGTTTAGGGAGCATTTCTTTGTACACAAGAGTTTTGGTTCCGATTAATGGTAAAACACCCTAATGGACAGGCACCACATCCCTGAAAATGATTATAAATGGCAAAGAGATCATTTCTTTGTTCTTCATAATCAACACACGTGTAAGCATGCTTACCTTGGTTCAAGCTGGATCAATGTAAGTATGAAATTAGGATCATACTTGGAGTTCAGCTTTAAATGTTCATTTAGTCTAGGGTTTCATGGACTAGATGTAATACTTACCTTATTCTTGGCTCCAGCAGGTTTCCTGAATCCATGCAACCGGTCCCCCACAACATCATCTCTTAGAAGTTTTGCACCATTATTGCATGCTCGACTCCTCATGTACAATGCAGGGTAATAGTCCAGAGCTTGAGGGCAGCGATGGAACCTGCCACTGGACCAGGAGATAGGGTAACTACTACACTTTATGCTTACACCCATAGGCTAAACAAGCACTTAACCCTTGCAGTGTGGGGAATCACACTCTCTGTTGCATATTTTCTTGCCTTCCCCCCAGTTTGAACTCTGCTGTACAGGGACTGCAAGAGGCTAATACAAGATCAAATTTAGGTACCACACTGATTGCATTAAAAAAAAATACAGTACATTTTACAATGTATTAATGAATAGAGAACTGTTTTTTTTTTAGTTTTTTATCTGCCTGGAGCTCAGCTTTAGGCACACTGATGCGGCCGCTGGTCACAGCAGGGGGTTCGGTGCGTCCCTGTTCACCGATTCAGGTGTGAATCGGGTCCGAAATTTTGCCTGAATTTGCATCTGAAACAGAGCCAAAGATGCACAGGACCCTTTTCCAATGCATACTGCAGCTGCCCCAGAGCTGTGTGAACTGGCTACATTGAGAGCCAGTCACACTCTCCTGTCATGCGAATTGGATGCCGGGAAAACGGCACCCAATTCGCATCAGTGTGAACCCAGCCCCAATGTGCTGCTGCCCTGGTTTTTAGGCTGGGAGTTCTGGCCTTCCTGACTGGGGATGGTAGTGCTGTAGCTAGTATGAGGACGGCAACCCTGTAGCTAGTATAAAGATGGCAGTCATGTAGCTAATATAAGGATGGCAATCATATAGCTGGTAAAGGAAATGCCAGCTATATAACAAGTATGTTGTATGAAGATGGCAAACATACAGCTTGAATGAGGATGGCAGCCCTGTAGGTAGCATGAGGGTAGCAAGCTTTTGACTAGTATGAGGATGGCAATCATATAGCTAGTATGGGAAGGGCAGCTATACAGCTAGTATGAGGAAGGCAGCCCTGTAGATAGTATAAGGATGGCAGCCCTGTAGCTAATATGAGGATGACAGCCTTGTAGCTACTATGAGGATGGCAGTCATTTAGCTACTATGAGGATGGCAGGCTTGTAGCTACTATGAGGATGGCAGCTCTGTAACCAGTATGAGGACTGCAGCCCTGTAGCTAGTATGTGGAAGGCAGCCCTGTAGCTAATATGGGGGTACCAAGTATTAGGATGGCAGCTGTGTAGCTGGTATGAGGATGGCTATCATATAGCTACTTAGCTAATGTGAGGATGGCAATCATATAGCTAATATGAGGATGACAGCCATGCAGCTAGTACGGTATGAGGATGGCAGCCATATAACTAGTATGAAGATGGTATTAATTTACGTAACTAGTATGAGGAAGGTAATCATATAGCTAGTATGACAATGGCAGGCACTTGAATGCTGACTCTGCACTCCCCTGCAGCAAGGCCATTCTTCTTCCCCTCAATTATTATTCACTTACAGTACTGCTTGGGTGTTCATGTGGCTTCATGAATGAAGACAAGAATGACTAAGAAAATATCCAGGGAGAGGTGGTTGTGATGTCTACTGACAAGTGGTGCAGCAATCTCCGGAGAATATTGGAGAAAATGACATGCCCTTGTCAGAATTTGCAACTTCCAGGGAAACTGCAAAGTAGAATTTCAAAAGACCTAATAGCCTGCAGATAAAAAAGTCATTTTAAGTAATTTCCAAAACATAAATAATATATGGTCAAGTTCCTCTTATACAGCAGCATTAGAGTGGCTATCCCTAGGTGTTTATTTTAATACTCACTCTTCGGACAGTCATTTACATTGTATAAGACACCCTAGACAACCAAACATTACTTACTCATGCAGTAAGTTAGTACATGCAGTGTTATGAATCTTATAATTTTGATTGTGATCTGTATGCTTAAAGCTGAAACAGTACAACTAATGCCGTGTACACACGGGCGGACTTTTCGACCAGACTGGTCCGACGGAACGAATCAGTCGGACAATCCGACTGTGTGTGGGCTTCATCAGACCTGCAGCGGACTTTTTCGGTCGAAAATCAGACGGACTTTAGATTTAAAACATGTTTCAAATCTTTCCAACGGATTCGAGTCCGGTCGAAAAATCTGTTCATCTGTTTGCTAGTCCGACGGACGGACGGAAGTTATTGAATAAATACACGTAAGAAAGGTATATTTCTTATTCTGTACAAGCCTTTCTCAGCCTTTGTACCCCCAAGGAACTCCTTCTAAAAGCAATTAATCAAGGGTCAGTGGGGAAAATGCACCTTACATTGGGGGCCAGTGGGAAGAATGCCCCCCTTACATTGGTGGTCAGAATGCCACCCTTACAGACAGCTAAAAAGATCATTGGTGTCATACTGCTGGCTCTTTCAAGTGCCATTGCCCCAGAACTAAGCAGGCATCATCAAATGGGGAGGTAAATCAGCTACAGCTCAAGGAACCCCTAGCAGCCTTTGGGCAACCCTAGGGTTCCACAGACCCTGGTTGAAAATAGCAGTTCAATACATAATGCTTTTTTGGTTCACAGCTGTGACCTCATTGGTTGCACCATCTTCACCCTCTGTAGTCATGCCCTAGTGCTGACACTGCAAGCAACACGATAACTGTACCCTCTTTTGTTTTATTGTTAGCTAAAACCTGGTTATTGGGAATATTTTGGAAAATACCTAATTAGTACAACATTCTTGTGAGCAGGCAGATGTACTCCCTGTAAGGTTCCAGGCAACCTACAAGCATCGGATCACTTTTTTTGCCCTGTGAGAAATGGAAACACAAACAAACAAGCACAGGCTCCAACTGTACCCAAACACATAACTCTTAGATCAGGGTTTCTCAACCCTAGGGTTCTGAAAGGGGTCCCCAGGGGTTCCACCACAATATACCCGACAGTCACAGCCAGCTGACGGGAAGACTGAATCCCCTATGCCAGCACATGCAGATCTAGGCAGGAAAGCAGCTGTAATAGTGCTAGCTGTGGTGCGCTGTTCCCCCTAGCCCCTCCTCCCATCCCGTCCATCCTAGAAGCTTGTTTGTGATATCAACTGGTATGGACAGGAGGTGGGGAGGTGCCGGCAGAGAACAGCACGCCAGAAGAGGACTCATCACAGCCACTTCCCTGCCATGCTCTGCATTTAAAGGAAACCATCTGTAAAGTGTTATATGTATGATGTACTGTGTCATGCTGTGTGCCCCATGTAATGCGTCCTGTTGTGTGCCCCATAATGTTCCCCATGTAATGTTCCCTGCTCCCATGTAATGTGTCCCCCTCCCATGTAATGTTCCCTGCCCACATGTATTTTGCGCTGCTCCCATGTAATGTGTGGATAAAGGACAATCCGTAACTCCATACATGCTCTTTAAATCAGTCCATATTTATTATATCTTCGTAAAGATAAAGGTACAGCAGAGGTAGACAAATTTCAGCCGTAACGGCCTTGTTCATAACCATATAATGTGCCCTGCTCCCATGTAATATGCTCTGTTCCTATACAATGTTTCCTGTTCCTATGTAATGTACTTTCCCCCACATAATGTGCCCTGCTTCCATGTAATGTGCCCTGTTGCCCTCCCATGAAATGTTCCCTGCTTCCCCCATGTAGTGTGTCCTATTGCCCTTAATGTACTGTGCCCTCCTGACCCCCTGTACCCTGCCCTGCTGCCCCCCTGTACACTGTTTATCTCAAGTTGGACCCAGAATGAGCATCTGTGCAGGGAAAGCAAGCACACGTTTAAAATTAAATAGGTACATTTTAATATTGATTCCCTTTATTTAATGCTATTTATATCAACAGCTTACTGATCATACCAATGTTCATGAGTGAACATTATTTTAGGGGTTCCCCGAGATTCCAAACTTTTTGCCAAGAATTCCTCCAAGGTAAAAAGGTTGAGAATCCTATGCTAAAAACATTTATTTGACCCAACTTTTACAGTGCAGCCCTCTGCTTACAACTGGCCATTGACTAAACTTATAAAAGGTAGTGCAGCGCTAAAATAGAAAATAATAAAATATATGACTCTATAAAAGTTCATAAGAGCAAGCAAGTTCCCAATGGGTGTTCAATCGTGATGTAAAATATTCATGCAGGTGACAACGTGAACCTCCACCACTGATGACACTAGCCGCTCACCTAATCGCATGGACTCCTGTATTAACAACTAGGTCGAATGCGTTTTCTCATACAGGGTCAGTGAAAGACTTCCCCTTCATCCAAGATCACAGACAACACTGAAGCGCTCCACTCATCCTGATTTCCTCATGGGGGTTACCAGAACTCTACACAGATAGATACATGGAATAAAGGAACAAATATAGTCCTCTCTTAAATAAAAGAGTATCACTTACAAGCAAGACACTATACCCTAGTGCCTGGTATGCGAGCGTTCTGTGCACTAAACACAATGGTGGCCGCAGGTGACATCACGTGATCCTTATGTTTCGTACGCATTACGTCCTGTGGGCGGGACTTCGTCAGCAGATACGGGATCACGTCATACCACCCACCTATTTGTATTGTTGGCCTATTTGTATCCCAGGCACTAGGGTATAGTGCCTTGCTTGTAAGTGATACTCTTTTATTTAATAAATCAAGTTGGATGCAGAGAGCTCTATATTTGTTCCTTTATTCCATGTATCTATCTGTGTGGAGTTCTGGTAACCCCCCATGAGGAATTCAGAACGAGTGGAGCGCTTCAGTGTTGTCTGTGATCTTGACTGAAGGGAAAGTCTTTCACTGACCCTGTATGGGAAAGCGCATTTGACCTGACTGTTAATACAGGGGTCCATGCAATGAGGTGAGCGGCTAGTGTCATCAGTGGTGGAGGTTCTACACAATATCACCTGCATGAATATTTTGCACCACGAGTGAACACCCATTGGTGACTTGCTTGTGCATATGAACTTTTAAAGATTCATATATTTTATTATTTTCAATTTTAGTACTGCACTACCTTTTATATGTTTAACGCTGGGATTTGATATTTTGACCTAGAGAGTTCAGCAGCTTATGTCTTTTATGCATACTTAATTTTGCGCTGATTGATTTTTTATACATTGACTAAACTTGCCATAAATTTGTTCTATTTTTTGCAAATCTTCAGAGCTCAAATATATTATTATGTTCTTTAACATAGTCTTTCATAAAAAGACTGCAACTGCATTAGTTGCATTCCAAACGATTGTGTAAATGCCCTTCAGGCTCAGAAATCGCAGATTTTGTTTGGAAAAATTATGTTCAGAGAAGGGAAAATGTTAGTGGGAAACATTTTGAAAATGTCTTTTAAGAAGTATTATTAGGAGAAGGTGGAGACTGGGTTTTTAAAGCAAGCCTGTACTTTTCTACCATTCTAGGCGAATAGTATTTTTTTCCCAAGGAGGAACCACAAGCACATAGTACTTACCTTAGCCACCTCCCCACCCTTTTGCCAGACCACCAGAGAGATACCTGGTAATTTTGGGTGTGTTGGAACATTGAAAGCTTCCACTTCTTCCTTACAATTAAGTGCTCAGTTCCTGTTTGCAATAACAAATGCAATAACAAATGTTATTTTCAGCTTTCTTAGGAGAAAACGTTGATAAAGAAATATAACTAATGGAATTAAAATAACTTATCTATCTTGGTGAACTAAGCCTAAATATAATCATGCTACATAAGCATTCCATTTCTCACTGCAACAGCAAATGATATCACCCAGCAGAATCACATTATACTACACAGCATCATGCTATTACAGCAAGGTAGCTCATCCCCAACCTCCTCCGATGCAGCCCCTCTTATAATGATCCACCATCAGTTCATCTCATTTGCAGTACCCTCATATTCAGACTTCAGACACTCCAAGCCCCCATAATGTGCAGCACCTTCATATTCAATCATTACCAACCCCCCTCCCTAAAATAAAACCCCTTACATTAAAATACCAGCAGTTTAATCATGATCAATATTTAGCCATCAACAGCTCCACTACAGCATGAAGCCCCTTCATGTTCAACCACCACCATTCCATCTAATCAAATTCATCCAGTAAATGTATTTGCCCTAATAGAATCCTTTGTAAATTGGTGGTTAGCGTAAATGCTCTTTTTGGATGGTGGTCTTTGTAGACTCTCTTAATATATTGGCAGTACGTGTAACTGCCTTTACACTTTTGCTGTATATAGAATCTTTGTTACGTTGATAGTCATTGTAAATGTCCCCATTATATTGGTGGTCTGATCGGTGTGAAATCCCCTTCTTACATTGGTGAACAGAATAGAATCCTCTTGTTATGTTTATTATTATAGGTGCAAAAAAACCAACCTGTTGGTGCTCACTGTAATGGCTTCTGTTATATTGGTGGTCATTGTAAGACCCTTTTCACACTGCATGAGCTACTTTTCAGGTAGAATTGAGTGTTTTTGTCCCCTTATGCCGCGTACACACGAGTGGAATTTCCAACAGAAAGAGTCAGATGGGAGCTTTTCATCGTATATTCCAACCGTGTGTATGCCCCATCGGACTTTTTCTGTCGAAAATTCAGATGGACTCAGAGAACATGTTCTATATTTTTCTGACGGAACAAATTACTATTGGAAAAACTGCTTGTCTGTATGCTGATCCCAAGCACCAAAAACGACGCATGCTCTGAAGCAAGTACGAGACGGAAGCTATTGGCTACTGGCTATTGAACTTCCGTTTTCTAGTGACGTTGTACGTGTTGTACGTCACCGCGTTCTGGACGGTCAGAATTTGGTGTGACCGCATGTATGCAAGACAGCTTGAGCGGAATTCTGTCGGAACTCAGAGTTTATTCCGACGGCAAAACCGGTCGTGTGTACAGGGCATTAGACTTTGATGGAAATGCCTAGAAAGCGCGTCATGAGCTTTTTTTTCTAGCGTTTTTTTTAAAAAGTGTTTTGTCACACGTTTCTTTTAGAACAGCAGCTCTCTGCCCCTTTTTCAGCAGCACTCCACACTTTTTTTAGTTGAAATACGCACAAAAACGCTTGAAAAAACTCTTGAAAACGTGACACTTAAGCGTGAATGTAGCCTAAAGGTTTCTCCTTTATTGCTGGTCAGTGTAAATGCCCTTTTGCATTGATAATCAGTTGAAGAAACCCTTTCACTGGGGGCTGGTGGAAGTTAAAGTGCCCCCTTATGTTGGTTTTAGTGGTAGAAGAGCCCACTATAATGAGTACCAGGATAAAAAAGGGCCTATCACCATTGGTGTCAGTTGTAGCAGGACCCCGTTGATCCATTCCTGCCAATGCCAGACCTGTGTGCTGTCCCATGAGGGTGGTAGGAGCGTGCAAAGTCATACGTAAATTTCAATTTGTGGGGATTGGTGGGGAAGTGCGGGAACGGTAAGTGCTATGGTCAAGGTTTATCCTGTAAAAAAAACTATTATTTTGCCTAGTATGTGTATAGTGCAGGTTCATTTTCAGAAATCCTTCATGACATGCCTTGTTCACTCTCTCTGCCCATCAACCATGCAGGACAAATATGAAAAAATTACAGTGGAGGAGAAGACCATTTAGAGTAAAAGCTTGACATATAGACACAAATGCTGCTGAAACTAGCACTCTTGTCTTTTAACTAACAAAGGACTCAGAGGGGATGGGATAGACCTCAAGGGAATGTAAAAACTATCTTTGAAGGTACCAAACTCATCAATCCTGTAAACATCAGATAGAACAAGTCTTTTATTGCTCTGAAATCCCAGTCTCCCTCTGGGGCTGTTGTGTACTCCTTGCATCTTAGGGACTACACATTCCAGTGTTCTATAATGTTACAAAATCAATATTTAAAGGGGTGAGAGGAACCATTACACCAAAACAAAAGGCGTTCTATCCCAGGGAAAAAATAACCACGTTTCACTGGAAGACTTTCCTCAGCTTGACAAGACTGCTGAACAATTTTGCCGAGATATATCAAAGTATGAAGTGAGTGACTCTGCCTTTGTCTTTTTTTTTTGCCGCTTCATGATATTTAAAAGATTATTCTCACGATGAAGCAGCTTAGCCTCCACATAATATCCTCCACTAACGTCTTTTCAACCCTGCTGTGTGGCTTTCAAAGGAACCAGGGAGTTAATTAGACAGGAGTGTGAAGCTGTGGCGGTAATAACCTGCAGGGAGGCTCTTGTGCCACGCTGCATAACTGCTGCTGTGATAGGACTTGTAACGGCCATAGCAACAGTATCCATGCAGGGCTCAACCTGGGGCTTTGCTGTGAGTGACGCTGAGAATCCACAGATCATGAGAGCAACAAGAACAGAATGCTACAGATACACTGATGATGAGAATTCTCCCAAAACCATGTCAGGAGCAAACTAAATCGACCATGCGCTTGGCACTGAATACAAAGGAGTCAGTGAAACAACACACATTTTTTACTGGCTGAATGGTTTCACATTTTTTTTTCAAATCATGCTTTCTAAGGGGTCATTTCTTATACCTACAATTACACTTTATTAAAATAGGAGTGGAGGCACCAAAACGAAGATGTATTTTAATAAGGAAACCCATTGGCACATGGTATTCTTTACTCAAAAAAGGACCTTCTATTGCTCTCAGCCTCCTCCAAATCCCTTCTGGTTGAAGGGTGGCTACATTTGTTCTCCATGGTCCCACTGTATG
Source organism: Aquarana catesbeiana (assembly GCF_042186555.1). Lineage (NCBI taxonomy): Eukaryota > Metazoa > Chordata > Amphibia > Anura > Ranidae > Aquarana > Aquarana catesbeiana. The sequence continues at coordinate 55,122,038 of NC_133333.1, read as the reverse complement.
TAGGAATGTAGCCACCCTTTCTTCCTCGCTCCCAACATGAACTAAGGACCATAGGATGTGTAGTATGCTTATAGCAACTAATGTGCACCAGTGTTGCCAACCCCCCGAAGTGAAATTTACTGGCAGAACGTCAAAATTTACAAACGGTGCCCATTTTTTTACTGGCAAAAAAAAAACCATGAAATTTACTGGCAGATCCACATTTTTTACTGACACTGCAAAAAAAGTACCTAAAATTACTGTTTTTAGTGCTAAACATTGCAAATATTAATATTTGAACTATAAACACATAGCTAGTGCTATTAGCAATGTGTTAAAGTTAAACAAAAGTCAAAAAACATATTTCTCAATTTACATGAAGGTCAGGTTACTATAACCCGGCCAGCAGAGAGTTCTCCCTTACATCAGAGTCTGCAGGATGGTGACCAGAGACCACCTTCCGCAGTGTGAATACACTAAGGTAAGGGGGGGATTACTAATATAGGGGGGGAACCTTTATATCAGTGCCCCCTTACATTATTGTATTCACTTCCGCCTTACATCAGTGACCCCCCAGACTGGCCTGGCGGCACTGTCACTGACCTCCTCTCAGGTGCACCCAGCAGGGCTCAGTCAGATGGCTCCAGCTTGGTGGCTATTCTATAGTCTCCTCTCCACAGTCCACACGTGTCTGTCTCTTCCCGTAACCCCCATCCCGGCAGCACTCCCACTCTTGAATCCTTTCTAGGATCCCCTCAAAGACTGCAGACATGATAAGAGACAAGAGATGGTCAGAGACTGCGGACATACTACAGGAGAAGGACAGAGGCTGCGGACATACTACAGGAGGTGGACAGAGGCTGCGGACATACTACAGGAGGTGGACAGAGGCTGCGGACATACTACAGGAGGTGGACAGAGGCTGTGGACATACTACAGGAGGTGGACAGAGGCTGCGGACATACTACAAGAGGTGGACAGAGGTTGCGGACATACTACAGGAGGTGGACAGAGGCTGCGGACATGCTACAGGAGGTGGACAGAGGCTGCGGACATGCTACAAGAGGTGGACAGAGGCTGCGGACATACTACAAGAGGTGGACAGAGGTTGCGGGCATACTACAAGAGGTGAACAGAGGCTGCGGACATACTACAGGAGGTGGACAGAGGCTGCGGACATGCTACAAGAGGTGGACAGAGGCTGCGGACATACTACAAGAGGTGGACAGAGGTTGCGGGCATACTACAAGAGGTGGACAGAGGCTGCGGACATACTGCAGGAGGGGGACAGAGGCTGCGGACATACTACAGGAGGGGCACAGAGGCTGCGGACATACTACAGGAGGGGGACAGAGGCTGCGGACATACTACAGGAGGGGGACAGAGGTTGCGGACATACTACAGGAGGGGGACAGAGGTTGCGGACATACTACAGGAGGGGGACAGAGGTTGCGGACATACTACAGGAGGGGGACAGAGGCTGCGGACATGATACAGGAGGTGGACAAAGACTGCGGACAGGACACATCCTCACAGCAGCCTCCTCCCCTGTCCACCATCATATTACTTCTCCAGTCCACATAAGATTCATCAGTGTGCTGTGTCCTCCTCCTGTACCCCTTTCACCTCTGCCCTGACCTGTGGAGAGGTGAAAGGGGTACAGGAGGAGGACACAGCACACTGATGAATCTGATGTGGACTGGAGAAGTAATATGATGGTGAATAGAGTACATCAGTCTCTGTCCCCTGCATATGCCATGCAGCCAGGGCCCAGGGACAGAGACTGATGTGCTCTATTCACCATCATATTACTTCTCCCGGCTCCAGTCCCAGTAATGTCCTCCTTTAGATCCCAATCCCATCCCCCCCACAGCTTCACTCTCCGTACCTCCTGTGTGTGCAGCCAGCCAAGTCATGCACTGCATGACAGGACAAAGTCGCCTCGTCGCCTGGCTCAGCTCAGCTGTCAGCTTGCCTTGCCACCGCGCTCGATGGATTCGAAAATGGCGCCGGGCGGCGGTATTACGTTACTGCGCATGCGCCGCCCGGCCGAGCGCGTACGAGCTTTCCCGAGCCCGGCCGGCTTCGGAACGGCGCATGCGCAGTTGCGTGGCCGGCTCGCGGCCATCATTTTTACGGGCACCGGTGCCCGTAACGGGCATTCACGGGCGCCCCGAAAAACGGGTTGTTTTTACGGGCTGCCCGTAAATCTACGGGCGGTTGGCAACACTGATGTGCACTGCTCTTTCAAACATATGAAAGTAAGGGAGAAAAGGAGAAGCTCAGGAGCTTATGGAGGATGTGGCAGAAATGTGGCAGAAAAACACAGTATGGGCTGGTTTACACTTGCATCAGAACATACAGTGGGGCAAAAAAGTATTTAGTCAGCCACCAATTGTGCAAGTTCTCCCACTTAAAAAGATGAGAGAGGACTGTAATTGTCATCATAGGTATACCTCAACTATGAGAGACAAAATGTGGAAACAAATCCAGACAATCGCATGTCTGATTTTTGAAAGAATTTATTTGCAAATTATGGTGGAAAATAAGTATTTGGTCAATATCAAAAGTTCATCTCAATACTTTGTTATATATCCTTTGTTGGCAATGACAGAGGTCAAACGTTTTCTGTAAGTCTTCACAAGGTTGTCACACACTGTTGCTGGTATGTTGGCCCATTCCTCCATGCAGATCTCCTCTAGAGCAGTGATGTTTTGGGGCTGTCGCTGGGCAACACGGACTTTCAACTCCCTCCAAAGGTTTTCTATGGGGTTGAGATCTGGAGACTGGCTAGGCCACTCCAGGACCTTGAAATGCTTCTTACGAAGCCACTCCTTCATTGCCCGAGTGGTGTGTTTGGGATCATTGTCATGCCTAAAGACCCAGCCACGTTTCATCTTCAATGCCCTTGCTGATGGGAGGAGGTTTGCACTCAAAATCTCACGATACATGGCCCCATTCATTCTTTCATGTACACGGATCAGTCATCCTGTTCCCTTTCCAGAGAAACGGCCCCAAAGCATGATGTTGCCACCCCCATGCTTCATAGTAGGTATGGTGTTCTTTGGTTGCAACTCAGCATTTTCTCTCCTCCAAACACGACGAGTTGTGTTTCTACCAAACAGTTCTACTTTGGTTTCATCTGACCATATGACATTCTCCCAATCCTCTTCTAGATCATCCAAATGCTCTCTAGCAAACCTCAGATGGGCACGGACATGGTAACTGCAGGGGGACACGTCTGGCACTGCAGGATCTGAGTCCCTGGTGGCGTAGTGTGTTACTGATGGTAGCCTTTGTTACGTTGGTCCCAGCTCTCTGCAGGCCATTCACTAGGTCCTCCCGTGTGGTTCTGGGATTTTTGCTCACCGTTCTTGTGATCATTTTGACCCCACGGGGGGGAGAGCTTGCGTGGAGCGCCATATCGAGGGAGATTGTCAGTGGTCTTGTATGTCTTCCATTTTCTAATTATTGCTCCCACAGTTGATTTCTTCACACCAAGCTGCTTGCCTATTGCAGATTCAGTCTTCCCAGCCTGGTGCAGGTCTACAATTTTGTTTCTGGTGTCCTTCGACAGCTCTTTGGTCTTCACCATAGTGGAGTTTGGAGTGTGACTGTTTGAGGTTGTGGACAGGTATCTTTAATACTGATAACAAGTTCAATTAGGTGCCATTAATACAGGTAATGGGTGGAGGACAGAGGAGCCTCTTAAAGAAGAAGAAACAGGTCTGTGAGAGCCAGAAATCTTGCTTGTTTGTAGGTGACCAAATACTTATTTTTCACCATAATTTGCAAATAAAATTCTTTCAAAAATCAGACAATGTGATTGTCTGGATTTGTTTCCACATTTTGTCTCTCATAGTTGAGGTATACCTATGATGACACTTACAGGCCTCTCTCATCTTTTTAAGTGGGAGAACTTGCACAATTGGTGGCTGACTAAATACTTTTTTGCCCCACTGTAGCTTTGGACAGGCATTGTTAAAACTCTCTGAATGCCAGTCAACCCCCCCCCCCCCCCCCCGTCACTAAATAAAATGGTTAGCTTACAGTCCTGTTTACACCTTGTGTTTGCTTTGCTTCGGCTTGGCTTCCAAAATTATACCCCATGTCTTTTTAGTGGTGCTTCAAAGTGCCTCCATAGAAGTCTAGGGCAAAGTTCGCTTGAAGCACCTGAAGCCTTTGAGGGGCTTTAACCACTTGCTTACTGGGCACCTAAACCCCCCTCCTGCCCAGACCAATTTTCAGCTTTTAGCACTGTCACTCTTTGAATGACAATTGCGCGGTCATACAACACTGTACCCAAATAAAAATGTTATCATTTTTTTTCCCACAAATAGAGCTTTCTCTGGGTTTTTTATTTTTTGTTAAAAAAATTTAAAAATTCCCGAATTTCTTTAAAAAAACATACAAAACCTTTATATTTTGCTAATAAATTTTGCAAACAGGTAATTTTGCTCCTTCATTGATGTACGCTGATGAGGCTGCACTGATGAACACTGATAGGCTGCATTGATGGCACTGATAAGGCAACACTGATGAAAATAGTAAGTAATACGCTGCGCTTAAATGTGCTGCACAATAGAGGTATATACTAAGGTGCGTATTGAAAAAGAAACAAACATACATTACGCTCAGTCAGTACACGCTATTGAACCACCCCTGGGTTCTCTACTGGTAACAGGATCCTGGGCTTCCAATGCAGTATCATGGAAATATGTAGGGAAAAAAGCCTTGATGGTGTGATATTGTTTAAAAAGTTTTATTAAACAAATACATACATTCCCCAAATGGGGTACTCACATATGCCAGGTGCGCCAGTGCACCACTCTATGTGTCCCCCTGAGGAAGATATGTCATCCCGGTATCGACACACGTTGGGGAGGGGCCAGGATGGTACGACAGGCAGTCTATCTGTCTAGGAGGAAGCACATACCATTCCAATACTAGCCGGTATTTTTTACACTTTACATAGAATGGTGCACTGGCGCACTTGGCATATGTGAGTAGACCATTTGGGGAGTGTATGTGCATGTATGTATTGTCTTTATCACATTACATATATTTTTATGACACTTATGTCACAATAATACTACATATGTTTATTTATTTTTCAATACGCACCTTAGTATATACCTCTATTGTGCAGCACATTTAAGCGCAGCGTATAACTTACTATTTTCTGCTATTTGTATGAGCTTATGAGACGTGCTTAACGCCTGCAGCTGAGTAGTGGTGTCAATCACGCATTGGGTTGATTGAGGCTCGCAGGAATTTCATTTCTTTTTGAAGGCAACACTGATGGGCACTGATATGGCAGCACTGATGGGCACTAATAGGCGGCACTGGTGTGCACTGATGAGGTGGCACTGGTGGGCACTGATAGGTGGCATTGGTGGGCACTGAGAGGTGGCATCGATGGGTGGCACTGATGAGCGGCACTGAAGGACATTGATAGGTGGCACTGAAGGGCACTGATAACTGGCACTGATAGCTGGCACTGATGGGCATTGATGGATGGCAGTGATGGGCACTGATGGGTAGCAGTGATGGGCACTGATCCGCACTTGTAGGTGACACTGATAGGCAGCACTGCTAGGTGGCACTGATGAGGCACTGATTGGCACTACTGGTGGGCATTGATAGGTGGCACTTGTGTGCATTGATTGCTGGCACTTATGTACTGGTGGGCACTGTGGGCACTGATTTGTGGCACTGGCAGGCGGTACTGGTGGGCACATATGAGGCAGCTTCACCTCTTCCTCTTCGGGACCGATGTCCCTTCAACAGAAGCCGGTGATCAGCTTTTTTTTTTCTCCTCACACTGTCAGCGTGAGAAGAAAAAAAAACGATTACCGATCTTCTGTTTACATCATGTGATCAGCTGTCAATGGCTGACAGCTGATCATGTGGTAAGGGGTCGGGATCGACCCCTTACTCCGACCTTGACTCATTGACTCAGGTGATCACAGTGTGCCCCGCGTGTGCCCTTCAGGGGGGCCATGGCGAGCGTGCAAAGGGGAGGACATCTATTGACGGCCTCCCGGCAAAGCAGAACCACGCTGTAGCCGTTATTCGGGTATAGCATTGATCTGAAGGGGTTAATTCAGCTTTAGTTTCACTTTGTTTTGGAGAAACTGCAGGTATAAGATATCAACACACATACAGGGCATCTGCCAAGATTCATTAAAGCTTCAAAAAAGCACCACTGAAGCATCATCAAGCACCACCGAAGCATCATTGAAGCACCACTGAAGCATCATAGAAGCATTGCAGAAACATCAAAAATACATCCAAAAAAAGCATTTTGAAGAGGTAATTTGTTAATGTGTCCTGAAGTCAAAGCAAGTGTAAATGAGCCCTAAAGAGCCTTCACAGATCCAGTCCTCTTTTGTTAACAGAGGGAACAGGAAGTCCTAAGGACCAGAGAAGACTGGGATGGAGGGCAGGGGTCATTTGTTCCTTGGACCTGTAGTAGTAAGATATGTTGGGCTGGTTGCCCAGAGTGGCAATACTTACAATTTAGACATTGATCAGGTCGGAACTGTGACACATGCTTGGCATTATGTAGCTACCTACTCCATGTTCCGTCTTGTGATCACAGTATCTGGAAAATCTTCCAACATTACCTTTCTTTTGCAGCACTGAGACGTCATGTTCTGCTGGATAATGCTGGATAATAATAAACACCCACCTTGCAGGCACTCTAACATCACCATGTGCAATGCAGGGTGAGCCGTGGCCATTAGTCCTGCACTGTACTAGATGACATTGGTTAGAGAGGCAATGTGACAGGGACCACAGAGACCAGCAAGAAGAAAGACTTCTTAAGACCAGTCATCGCTACCAGAATTGGCATGCAGGAAAAAGATTTTACATTGGGATTAAATCAACCCCTTAAAAAACAAGCAATATATTCAGAATCAGCTTGGGGGGCACAATATTTATCATTTATTAACTGCCTAGAATTGGACTTTATATTTTAGGGAACAAAGCTATGTCATATAGTTGTAACATTTCAATGCTGGATCCTACCGGAGCCAGGACCTCTATTAGTATATGCATGTGTTCCTAAAGGGCACTCGTGGTCATAATAAACTTTTTGAAATACCACCCCTATCGGCTCCATTGCTGGATAATTATACTAGCCTTATGAACGTTTTCCTTTTAATTGGCATCAATTGGCATCCATTTTTGCTAGCCAGGTCTTTAAAATACTATCTAATTGTCACCATAGTCATAGCAGGTTCCAGGCTGAAACTGGCACTTTCTTTAAAAGGACCCTGGAAGCTATTGCTCTATCACTGTGATGGGCAGCCTTACTGACTAATAGAAGATGGTGGGATGGGGCAGGCTCCCTCAATCGGAGCGGCTGACCTTTATTTTCGTTAACAGAGAGCCCTCGGTTTCTTGGCTCCCAAGACACTCTAGAAGAAGACAAACGCAAAATGTTTGCTATATGAGGCCCTAAAGTTTTCATCCAGAGGTAGTCCAGAAGATCATACTGGAAAAAATTCCCTAAATAGGTTGCTCTTTTTCTAATCTTTATTTTGACTTTTGTTAGATGACCAATGTATGTAAATAGTGCTTAGCAAAATTCATCAGTTGCATTAGTAGTAATATATAAGTAATATAAAGATAACAGTAATGTAGAAACAGCACATCCCTACTTTATTGTATAAGTCCAATAATGCATAAAAAATGCTCTTTAAAATCAAATCTAACATTCTGTCAAACTTTATATTATTGGGCATCACAGTAAATAAATATATTGGGAAGTATGTTTTATGTATTTACCTAATTTGTGTCTTTGTACTTAGAGTTAAATATTCAAATGTGTTGGTATAGGGTGCACATAGAATATTGTATATCTAAAGTGTGGTCAGCAGTTGTTTACCAGATGGTTTGCCACAGTCAGCTAGAAATTACATTGACAATACCAGAGGGGAAAATACTTACATACCGTATTTATCGGCGTATAACACGCGCCGGCGTATAACACGCACCCCAAGTTTAGGAGAGAATTTTAAGGAAAAAAACTTTTAGGAGGGAAGTTTAAGGAAAAAAAACTTACATTAAAATGCCCATCAATGCAGCCTTATCAGTGTTCATCTGCAGCCTTGTTAGTGTCATTGCAGCCTTTTCAGTGTCAGTGCAGCCTTGACCCAGTGTCCATTGCAGTCTTGTCAGTGCAGCTTTGCCCCAGTGCAGTCTTGTCAGTGCAGCTTTGCCCCAGTGCAGCCTTGTCAGTGCAGCCTTGTCAGTGCAGCTTTGTCCCAGTGGTCAGTGCAGCCTTGCCCCCCAGTGTCCATGCTTGCCGCCACCGCCGCCGCCGCCACCGATATACACATAGCTGCATGTAGTTTTAAATATGGCGCCGCGGGGTTCGGAGGGACTCGGGGGCGCTGAACGAGCGCCGCCGAAATCACAGTGACTGCTCAGAGCCGAGATACACATAGTCGAGTGTATTCGGCTCTTTCCGGCACCGCTCACAGTCCCGCCCAGTCCCGCCCTATGATGGACATAACACAGGTCCAGTGGCGGTACTGTGCGTGACTGTGAGCGGCGCCGGAAAGAGCCGAATACACTCGACTATGGGTATCTCGGCTCCGAGCAGTCACTGTGATTTAGGCGGCGCTCGTTCAGCGCCGCCGAGTCCCTCCGAACTCCGCGGCGCCATATTTAAAGCGACACGCTATGTGAATATCGGTGGCAATCGCCGCCGATAGATCACAATTAGCGGGGATCGGCGTATAACATGCACCCACGATTTTCCCCTGATTTTAAGGGGAAAAAAGTGCGTGTTATACGCCGATAAATACGGTAGTTACAGAGTTGGTAAGGTTGAAAAAAGACACAAGTCCAATAAGTCCAACCTGTGTGTGTGCGCTTTTATGTCAATATTACACTGTATATCCCTGTATGTTATGGATGTTTAGGTGCCTATCTAATAGTTTTTTTAAATGATCTATGCTCCCTGCTGAAACCACTGCTTGTGGAAGAGAATTACACATTCTTACCACTCTTACTGTAAAGAACCCTCTACGGAGTTTCCTGTTAAATCGACTTTCTTCTAATTTTAGTGAATGGCCGCTAGACTTTTTAAATGCCCTTTCTTGAAAAGTTTTATCCCCATTGTGGGGTCACCAGTATGGTATTTGTACATTGAAATCATATCCCCTCTGAAGCATCTCTTCTCCAGAGAGAATAAGTTCAGTGATTGTAATCTTTCCTCATAACTAACCTCCAGTCCCTTTAGCTTTGTTGCCCTTCTCTGTACTCTATTTCCAGCATATCCTTCCTGAGGACTGGAGCCCAGAACTGGGCGGCATACTCCAGGTATGGCCGGACCAGAGTCTTGTAGAGTGGGAGATTTATCTTTTGATCTCTTGAGTTAATTCAATTTTTAATGCATGCCAATATTCTATTGGTTTTGCATGCTGTCAGGTCACCTTGAGGCTAGGTGACAGATGCACACCGTAGGGATCAGGAGTGCACAGCAAGGTAGTGGACCTTACGGCTGACTGCTGCGGATGGGAGTCAGGGTGGTAAGGAAGGCAGGGCCGCTGGAACACCAGCACGGATCCCACCGGGGTTAGAGCGTAAGATTCCCTGGGGCGCGGAGTCTAAGAGCCAGCAGGTGTTCACCAGAGCCTCTAGTGGTGAGGATGGACTGGGCTGCAACTGGCTCCAGGTTGCGACCCCCAGGGTCCCCCAGCTCACACCCACAGTAGGAAACAGGAGGATAGGGCTAGTAAGGTAATAAGCCAAGGTCGGGGCCACAAGCAGACAAGGACAACAGAGTTCACGCCAAGGTTCAGGGTCACAGCAAACAGGAATAGTCAGGGACACGCCAAAGGTCAGGGTCACGAGCAGACAGGAATAGTTGAGAACAGGCCAAAGTCGGTAACTGGAATCAGATGCAGGAAACACAGCAAGTACACATGAAAGCTAACACACAATGGTTGATCAGCACTGCTGGCTTGCAGTGCAAAGGTTAATATAGGGTTCCCTGATAGGGCCTGGGGTGGGGCCATGCCTAGAGGAGAGGTTATAAAACCAGTCAGGTGAGAGTCAGCTGGTCTTTAGAGATGAACACATGGAGACAGGTAAGCTGACAGACAAAACTCTATTGCATAACCATGACACTTGCAGCAGCTTTTCATTGCATGCCATTGCTGAGCCTGTCATCTAGGTCCTTTTCCATCCTAGATTCCCCCAGAGGTTCTACCCCTAGTGAGTAGATTGCTTTCATGTTTTTGCCACCTAAATGCATTATTTTATATTTTTCTACATTAAACCCCATTTGCCATGTAGCTGCCCACCCCATTGATTTGTCCAGATCTTCTTGCAAGGTTTCCACGTCCTGCGAAGAAGCTATTGCCCTGCTTAGCTTAGTATTGTCCACAAATATTGAGATTGAGCTGTTTATCCCATCCTCAAGATCAATTATGAATAAATAAATCAGAATCCCAGGTCCCAGAACAGAACCCTGAGGGACCCCACTTTCCACACTGGACCATTCCGAGTACTCCCCATTTATCACTACCCTCTGAACTCGCCCTTGTTGCCAGTTTTCAATCCAGGTACTCACCCTTTGGTCCATGCCGACACACCTTAGCTTGTACAGTAAAAGTTTCCTAAAGCGACTTTACATTAGGGTCCCTAAAGTGACCTTACATCAGGGTCTCTAAAGCTCCCTTACATCAGGGTCCCTAAAGCGACCTTACATCAGGGTCCCCAAAACCCCCTTACATCATGATCCCTAGAGCCCATTCCCTTTCAATAGGGTCCCCAAAGTTAGAAGGGAAGAGCAGAGTGGGGTAAGGAGAGTGGAAAGATATACGAAAATAGTTGGGGTAGTGGAAAGAGAGTAGGGAGTATTGTGAAGACCCCAGCTTACATCAGAATATGTTCCTTCTCATTGTAGTAGTTGGCTACAGGACAGGTGGAAGCTGGAAGGCTGGGCACTGGGACTGGATAGGTTTTGGAGGAGGAACTTCCTTTGCTTCTGAATGCCGTTGCTTAGGAGAGGGGCAAGCACATGATTGGTTGCTCAGGGGGCTGCCTAGTTTGTCTAGCGGTAGCACCGGCCCTGCATGGGTGGCTCTGCGGACATCACCTGGGAAAGCACTCCTTGATTAATGCTAAGTCCACCTTTGAAAAAAATGATAATAAGTGATTATATTCTTGCAGGAAAATGTGCTTGTATTTATTTATTTTAAAGGAGCCTGCAAAGCATTGCACCTGTGATCAGAGGATTGTGGTATAATGCCATGCTCCTGCAATCTTATCCTCCAGCTCCCTTAAGTTGGAGGGAGTGTCAATAGGCTACGAGTATAGTGTCCACTTGGCACCATGCTACTTCCTAAAATATGCTTATAACCTGGTGTAAAAGGTTTAAGGTGTTAAAAAGTCAACTGCAGTCACTACTCAGGTACCTTTTACCCGCTGCTTGAGAATACAATAGCCGTCAGTAGGAGATTCGTCCATTCATGCTGTTTAGCGTGGATGGGGGAAATCTATGAATTTCTTTTGTTCAGCCCACTGGACTCAATAAGAGAAATATTCACATAGTTACAAAGTTACATGGTGAGGTTGAAAAAAGACACAAGTCCATCAAGTCCAACCTATGTGTTTGATTATATGTCAGTATTACATTGTATATCCCTGTATGTTGCGGTCGTTCAGGTGCTTATCTAATAGTTTTTTAAACTATCGATGCTCTCCGCTGAGACCACCTCCTGTGGAAGGGAATTCCACATCCTTGCTGCTCTTACAGTAAAGAACCCTCTAATTTTAATGAGTGGCCACGTGTCTTGTTAAACTCCCTTCCACAAAAAAGTTTTATCCCTATTGTGGGGTCCTAAGTACGGTATTTATAAATTTAAATCATATCCCCTCTCAAGTGTCTCTTCTCCAGAGAGAATAAGTTCAGTGCTCGCAGACTTTTCTCATAACTAATATCCTCCAGACCCTTTATTAGCTTAGTTGCCCTTCTTTGTACTCGCTCCATTTCCAGTACATCCTTCCTGAGGACTGGTGCCCAGCATACTTTAGGTGCGGCCAGACCAGAGTCTTGTAGAGCGGGAGAATTATCGATTATCGTTTCATCTCTGGAGTTGATCCCCTTTTTAATGCATGCCAGTATTCTGTTTGCTTTGTTAGCACCAGCTTGGCATTGCATGCCATTGCTGAGCCTATCATCTACTAGGACCCCCAGGTCCTTTTCCATCCTAGATTCCCCCAGAGGTTCTCCCCCCAGTGTATAGATTGCATTCATATTTTTGCCACCCAAATGCATTATTTTACATTTTTCTACATTAACCCTCATTTCCCATGTAGTTGCCCACCCCATTAATTTGTTCAGATCTTTTTGCGAGGTTTCCACATCCTGTGGAGAAGTTATTGCCCTGCTTAGCTTAGTACCGTCCGCAAATACACAGATTGAACTGTTTACCCCATCCTCCAGGTCGTTTAGGAAAAAAAAAATGGGATTGGTCCCAGCACAGAACCCTGGGGGACCCCACTACCCACTTCTTACCATTCCGAGTACTCCCCATTTATCACCACCCTCTGAACTCGCCCTTGTAGCCAGTTTTCAATCCATGTACTCACCCTATGGTCCATGCCAACTGACCTTATTTTGTACAGTAAACGTTTATGGGGGAACTGTGTCAAATGCTTTTGCAAAATCCAGATACACTACGTCTAGCTGCTTTCCTTTATCTAGATGGCAACTCACCTCCTCATAGAAGGTTAATAGATTCTTCGTGAATCCATGCTGATTACTGCTAATGACACCATTCTTGTTACTAAAATCATGTATATAGTCAATTATCATCACCTCCAAGAGCTTGCATACTATTGATGTTAGACTAACTGGTCTGTAATTCCCAGGGATGTATTTTGGGCACTTTTTAAATATTGGTGATACATTGGCTTTTCTCCAATCACCTGGTACAATTCCAGTCAGTAGACTGTCAGTAAAAATTAGGAACAATGGTCTGGCAATTACTTGACTGAGTTCCCTAAGTACCCTCGGATGCAAGCCAAGTCTAATTTTAATTCTGTCCTCTGTTAACCATGGAGGTGCTTTCTGTGATGTTTCATAAGGATAAACACTGCAGTTTTGGCTACTGAAGCCCCCCAATTCTCTCGTGAAGACTGAGGAGAAGAATAAATTCAATACCTTCGCCATCTCCCCATACTTTGTAACCAGATGTCCTTCCTCAATCTTTATGGGGCCAATATGGTCTGTCCTCCCCTTTTTACTGTTTACATACTTAAAGAATTTGTTGGGATATTTTTTTGCTAAGTGTCTTTCGTGTTCTATCTTAGCCGCCCTAATTGCACCCTTACATTTCTTGTTGCATTCTTTATAAGGTCTGAATGTCGATGATGATCCCTCACCCTTGTATTTTTTGAAGGCCTTCTCCTTTGCTTTTATATGCATTTTTTACATTGGAGTTAAGCCATCCAGGACTTTTGTTCGCTGTTTTAAATGTATTACTCAATGGGATGCATTGGCTAATGCCCTTATTTAATATGCTCCTAAAGCAAACCCATCTCTCATCCGTGTTCTTTGATCCTAAGATTTTATTTCAATTCATGCCTTCTAACAAGGTTCGTAGTTTAGGGAAGTTGGCTCTTTTGAAATTCAGTACCTTTGTATTCCTATTTGTGTTATACTGAAGCCAAATGACCTGCGATCGCTGTTTCCTAAATTACTAATACTTCCACATCCATGATCAGTTCTTTATTGTTGGTAATCAATAGATCCAGTAACTCTTTATTTCTAGTTGGTGCATCTACCATCTGAACCATGAAATTGTCCTGCAAGACATTTAGGAACTGGCGAGCCTTAGATGAATGTGTGGTTCCCTCTGCCCAGTCCATGTCTGGATAATTAAAATCCCCTATTATGATAACACTTCCCATTCTTTCTGCTAATCCAACTTGTGATAGGCGATCTGTCTCCCCCTCCTCCCTCAGGTTAGGGGGCCACTAGCATACTCCCAGTAATATTTTCCCCTTAGCTTCACCCCTTTGGAGCTCTACCCATAAGGATTCTACCTCCTCCCTAGCTCCCTTAGTGATGTCATCTCTCACATTCACTTGTACATTATTCTTGATATATAGGCATACCTCTCCCCTCCCCCTTTTTTACACTCTCTATCCCTGCAAAAAAGGGTATACTCTTGAATGGTTGCCAGCCAATCATGAGAGCTGTTGAACCAGGTCTCTGAAATTCCCACAAAATCAAAATCCTCCTTGTACAACAGTATGTCTAGTTCACCTATCTTGTCTGCCAGGCTCCTGGCATTGGTGAACATGCTGCGTAGTTTAGACCGGTCGTATACTATCCTCTTATTGGTGTTCCGAGATTCCAACTAAAATGTGTATGGACATTTTAAGACATTAATTACTGGGTGATTTCCTTAAGCTGTTTTACAGTATCAGACTTTCCAAAGAAAAAGTGAAGCATTTAAAAAGGTTTTTTTTTTAAATTCAAAATTGGTACTTCAGTTTTGGGAATAATGTAATACAACATCTCTCAAAAACTGTAGTGGCAATATCTGCACCTGAGTTCCCTACTTCACCCTTTGATGCAGCTGCCTCAAGGTGAGCAAAACTACATTATAAACCTTTTAATTTCTGCTCAATCCACTGAGGACATCTCACTGATGGAATCCCTCAAAGATAGAAGAAATCAGTAACATATTTATCAACTGGTGTCCACCAGTAAAATAAAATGTTGGTTCACGGTGGGCTTACCCTTTACATACAGTAAGAATACTACCATACCCTTTCTATTTGAAAAATGGCCGCAAACATTATAATTTTAGAAGATTTTTTTTTTCTAAAATGGAAAAAACTTGGACTTCATATGCCTGCTACAGTGCCTTGCAAAAGTATGCTTTTTACCTATTTTGTTACATTACAGCCTTTAGTTCAATGATTTTTTTTAATCTGAATTATATGTGATGGATCAGAACACAATAGTCTAAGTTGATGAAGTAAAATTAGAAAAATATATACATAAAACTATTTTTCAGAAATAAAAAACTGATAATTGGCATGTGCGTATTTATTCACCCCCTTTGTTATGAAGCCCATAAAAAGCTCTGGTGCAACCCATTACCTTCAGAAGTCACATAATTAGTGAAATGATGATCACCTGTGTGCAATCTAAGTGTCACATGATCTGTTATTACATATACACACCTTTTTGAAAGGCCCCAGAGGCTGCAACACCTAAGCAAGAGGCACCACTAACCAAACACTGCCATGAAGACCAAGGAACTCTCCAAACAAGTAAGGGACAATGTTGTTGAGAAGTACAAGTCAGGGTTAGGTTATAAAAAAATATCCAAATCTTTGATGACTCCTAGGAGCAACATCAAATCTATCACAACCAAATGGAAAGAACATGGCACAACAGCAAACCTGCCAAGAGATGGCCGCACACCAAAACTCATGGGCCGGGCAAGGAGGGCATTAATCAGAGAGGCAGCACAGAGACCTAAGGTCCTGTAGGAGCTGCAGAGTTCCACAGCAGAGACTGGAGTATCTGTACATAGGACAAAAATAAGCCTTACGCTCCATAGAGTTGGGCTTCATGGCAGAGTGGCCAGAAGAAATCCATTACTTTCAGCAAAAAACAAAAAAGTTTACGAAAAGGCATGTGGGAGACTCCAAAAATGTATGTATGTAATTCCAGGTTGTGAGGCAACAAAACACGAAAAATGCCAAGGGGGGTGAAAAGGCACTGTACGTAAAAAAAAGGATTAAAAAAATAGATAAAAAATGATCTATGTGTGGCAACTATTGGTCCCTATTCATGTCATATCTAAGAAGCAGGTCTGAACCAGGAAAAAACTAGTATGCACTAATTTTTCATGATTTTAATTTCATTTTTTTCAGTTCATTTCAATTTTGCTTAAAGTATATGTAAACCCCATCACTGAATCTCATATAAATTTTAACATATTAATGTGATTTCAAAAGTAGTTTTCAATATTTTTAAACCTGCAGCTTTTATTAAGCTATTACCTGGTAATCCTGCCATGAAGGTGCTTATCTGTACTAGGTTAACAATAATCTGTCCTGATATAGATTACATTTGTTAATTCCAGTACGCATTATGCACTGATTTCAAGTTACAAAACCTGCCCTGAGAAATGCCATGCAGGCATCTAAATGTGCCCAAAAGGCATACTGAGTACCGTCAGCACAACTGCATTGCAAATTCAGTACCAGATTAAAATGATGGTGTATATTCTGGTTCCCACCAATTCCATTATGTGTATGATTAAACTGTTGCGCTCCCTAGTCTCTACAATAAATTATAGGCTGGGTATGGCTGGAAGTAGGTTCAATTATCCTCTTGCCATTGAATAGTTTAACTGCATGCTTTTATCAAAGGAATATATAATTCAAGGTCGCAATAAAGTTATTGCTATACGTTGAGCTGTTCATTTAATATGGCCAAAAGAATTGGCAGTTATCTATGGCTGCAGTCCTCTTCAATAAGTCAATCCCAGTTCCAGCATAGCAGGAATTTATATGCTGTTCTTTTTATAATATGCTTGTTGGTAAAGTGATAGTTCAGAGACTGAAAAAGATTTAATGGTAGACCTGTATTGTGATTCTGTGAAAATAACAAATGCATATACATATAGTACATTTATAGTACTGTTCTTTAAACTCATTGCTAGGAAATCATTTATAATATTGCCTTCCATTGCCTGCTGATAGATTTGATAGGGCAATGCAGACACCAACCAATACACTTTTGGATCTCTTTATTAATATTCCATGGAACCCTAGAGTTCCTCCAGAGGTTGCTGGGGGTTCCTTAACCAATGAGCAATTTCTGCCCCTCGGATAAGTTCCCACTGACACCACTGATCCTTTTCACATTGACCACAAGTGTAAGGAGCACTCTTCCTACTGACCATCACACTAATGTATCATGTGTTTTAGATATAGTAATTTTTAGCAGGGGTTCCCTGAGATTGTAAAGTTATTTCAAGGGTTCCCCTGTTTTGAAAAGGTTGAGAAAGGCTTGTTTATTGTATACATTTATATATGGCGATAGGAGTAAGAAGGGTCTTTAGGAGCTGCTTATTTTGTGATAGGGGAGGAAAGGGGGGAGATAGAGACTAAACAAGGTATTTTAACCTATTTGATCAATTATTCCTTCAAAGGCCTGTCGAATGGTGAGAATGATCTGATGCTGCCATAGACATAATTACACCATAACATTTGGCAGAACAAGAAGAGGGACCGAAAAATGGATGCGACTCAAATCAATTTATGACTAGCATAGAAAAGGTGCATGTGAATGAGGCAGGTAGACTTAACACAACTTTTAGTTTTATTGTATTTAACGTAGACTAACAACCATCTAGAGAGGCAAATCTGGAATTCTAGCATGTTTATGTACTTTACTTCCAAATTAGGTCTGCTCCCAGTTTAATTATTGCTATGCATACATCCTAGTTTGGTTGTCCACAAACATTAGAACAGGACCACCTCTCACAGGAATAGCTTGGCATGGCAGTGTGGCTTTACATGTGTTTAAAAAGTATGCACTAAATACTTTGCTTTTATTCTAAACATTAGGGACATTTTCATCCTGGCTAGCTTAATGTAGTGTTGGAGATTGTTTATATGGCCAGCTTAAAGCGAAACTCCAGTTTTCTTAGCAAATTCAGAAATGAATAACTTTGCTAAAACTTTGGTGGCAATACTCTCGTCCAGTTCAGCGCTGTCCTGCACAGGAGATTTACTCTGTCCAACTGCCGACACCGATCTTCTGGTTGAATGATAGCCAGTATCATCCAACTTATTGCCTGTGGGCCCAGGCTGTTTTGGACCCCCTGGGAGTACCATTTATGTGAGTGGCGCTCAGGTCTGGAGGAGGGATCACCCACTGCTGCCACTGGGGAAGAAGAGGAAGGACTCATGATGTCACTAGACCAGCCTGAAGAATGCAGGAAAAAAGATCTGTGGGAGACTTTAAGGGTGGGGAGGGTAGAAGATATGAGGAAAGATGGAGTTTTGCTTTAAGTCATTATATGTATGACCTTATTGCTTCTATAATGTACTGTCAGATCCATAACTATTGGGACATCGACACAATTCTAATCTTTTTGGCTCTATACACCACCACAATGGATTTGAAATGAAACAAACAAGATGTGCTTTAACTGTAAACGTTCAGCTTTAAATTGAGGATATTTACATCCAAATCAGGTGAACGGTGTAGGAATTACAACAGTTTGTATATGTGCCTCCCACTTTTTAAGGGACCAAAAGTAATGGGACAATTGGCTTCTCAGCTGTTCCATGGCCAGGTGTGTGTTATTCCCTCATTATCCCATTTACAAGGAGCAGATAAAAGGTCCAAAGTTCATTTCGAGTGTGCTATTTGCATTTGGAATCTGTTGCTGTCAATTCAGATCCAAAGAGCTGTCACTATCAGTGAAGCAAGCCATCATTAGGCTGGAAAAACAAAACAAACCCATCAGAGAGATAGCAAAAACATTAGGTGTGGCCAAATCAACTGTTTGGAACATCCTTAAAAAGAAAGAACGTACCGGTGAGCTCAGCAACACCAAAAGACCCGGAAGACCACAGAAAACAACTGTGGTGGATGACCGAAGAATTCTTTCCCTGGTGAAGAAAACACCCTTCACAACAGTTGGCCAGATCAAGAACACTCTCCAGGAGGTAGGTGTATGTATGTCAACAATCAAGAGAAGACTTCACCAGAGTGAATAGAGGGTTCACCACAAGATGTAAACCATTGGTGAGCCTCAAAAACAGGAAGGCCAGATTAGAGTTTGCCAAACAACATCTAAAAAAGCCTTCACAGTTCTGGAACAACATCCTATGGACAGATGAGACCAAGATCAGCTTGTACCAGAGTGAAGAGAAGAGAAGAGTATGGAGAAGGAAAGGAACTGCTCATGATCCAAAGCATACCACCTCATCAGTGAAGCATGGAGGTGGTAGTGTCATGGCGTGGGCATGTATGGCTGCCAATGGAACTGGTTCTCTTGTATATATTGATAATATGACTTCTGACAAATGCAGCAGGATTAATTCTGAAGTGTTTCGGGCAATATTATCTGCTCATATTCAGCAAAATGCTTCAGAACTCATTGGACAGTGCTTCACAGTGCAGATGGACAATGACCCAAAGTATACTGCGAAAGCAACCAAAGAGTTTTTTAAGGGAAAGAAGTGGAATGTTATGCAATGGCCAAGTTAATCACCTGACCTGAATCTGATTGAGCATGCATTTCACTTGCTGAAGACAAAACTGAAGGGAAAATGCCCCAAGAACAAGCAGGAACTGAAGACAGTTGCAGTAGAGGCCTGGCAGAGCATCAGCAGGGATGAAACCCATAGTCTGGTGATGTCTATGCGTTCCAGACTTCAGGTTGTAATTGACTGCAAAGGATTTGCAACCAAGTATTAAAAAGTGAAAGTTTGATGGATGATTGTTAATCTGTCCCATTACTTTTGGTCCCTTAAAAGTGGGAGGCACATATACAGACTGTTGGAATCTCTACACCGTTCACCTGATTTGGATCTAAATACCCTCAAATTAAAGCTGAAAGTCTACAGTTAAAGCACATCTTGATAGTTTCATTTCAAATTCATTGTGGTGGTATATAGAGCCAAAAAGATTAGAATTGCGTTGATGTCCCAATATTTATGGACCTGACTGTATGTACACAGCAAGTGACTGCTCAGCATACCAGAAGGGTTTTAGAATCCAGCATTGTGGATCTTGAATGAATAAAAGGGATACATTAGCACATGTACATTTTATAAATGCACTCACAGCAAATAAGCTGGTGGTTTAAATTAACCTGTGGAGAACTCAAATTATAAAGTATAAGCACATAGCAATCCTCTGATGATAATGCCCAGTCCTGGATTTAAATTGCTCAGGCCCCAAGCATTGCATTGTTGGATGGAAGAATACCTAATCTCCTCTATGTGTAATTGAAGATATTGTGGGAGAGTTTCATACAGCACTGGAGGGACCATAGTAAGGGTTGCATGCTTACAGCTGACAGTTACCCATCACTGATGTTGGTTTAGTAGCTTTTCCCATAGATGTGCAATGCTATTAGCCAGTGTACCTACTGTGTATGTGTGTATATATATATATATATATATATATATATATATATATATATATATATATATATACAGTATCTCACAAAAGTGAGTACACCCCTCACATTTTTGTAAAGATTATATTATATATTTTCATGTGACAACGCATGAAGAAATGAAACTTTGCTACAATGTAAAGTAGTGAGTGTCAGCTTGCATAACAGCATAAATTTGCTGTCCCCTCAAAATAACTCAACAGACAGCCATTAATGTCTAAACTGCTGGCAACAAAAGTGAGTACACCCCTAAGTGAAAATGTCCAAATTGGGCCCAATTAGCCATTTTCCCTCCCTGGTGTCATGTGACTCTGTGTTACAAGGTCTCAGGTGTGAATGGGGAGCAGGTGTGTTAAATTTGGTGTTATCGCTCTCACTCTCTCATACTGGTCACTGGAAGTTCAACATGGCATCTCATGGCAAAGAACTCTCTGAGGATCTGAAAAAAAGAATTATTGCTCTACGTAAAGATGGCCTAGGCTATGAGAAGATTGTCAAGATCCTGAAACTGAGCTTCAGCACAGTGGCCAAGACAGTGCTCAGCATCATATCCAGAGGTTGTCTTTGGGAAATAAACATATGAGTACTGCCAGCATTGCTGCAGAGGTTGAAGGGGTGGGGGATCAGCCTGTCAGTGCTTAGACCATACGCTGCACACTGCATCAAATTGGTCTGCATGGCTGTTGTCCCAGAAGGAAGCCTCTTCTAAAGATGATGCACCACAAAGCCCAGAAACAGTTTGCTGAAGACAAGCAGACTAAGGACATGGATTATTGGAACCATGTCCTGTGGTCTGATGAGACCAAGATAAACTTATTTGGGTCCGATGGTGTCAAGTGTGTGTGGCATCAACCAGGTGAGGAATACAAAGACAAGTGTATCTTGCCTACAGTCAAGCATGGTGGTGGGAGTGTCATGGTCTGGGGCTGCATGAGTGCTTCCGGCACTGGGGAGCTACAGTTCATTGAGGGAACCATGAATGCCAACATGTACTGTGACATACTGAAGCTGAGCATGATCTCATCCCTTCGGAGACTGGGCCACAGGGCAGTATTCCAACATGATAACGACCCCAAACATACCTCCAAGATGACCACTGCCTTGCTAAAGAATCTGAGGGTAAAGGTGATGGACTGGCCAAGCATGTCTCCAGACCTAAACCCTATTGAGTATCTGTGGAGCATCCTCAAACGGAAGGTGGAGGAGTGCAAGATCTCTAACATCCACCAGCTCCGTGATGTCGTCATAGAGGAGGTTAAGGCAGTGCTGGCAGACACTTAGGGCCCAATTTGGACATTTTCACTTAGGGGTGCACTCACTTTTGTTGCCAGCGGTCTAGACATTAATGGCTGTGTGTTGAGTTATTTTGATGGGACAGCAAATTTATGCTGTTATACAAGCTGTACACTCACTACTTTACATTGTAGCAAAGTGTTATTTCTTCAGTGTTGTCACATGAAAAGATATAATAAAATATTAAAAAAAAAAAAAAAAAATAATATATATATATATATATATATATATATATATATATATACACACACACACACAAAAAGAAGAAATGGCAGGAGCTTTTAGAAAGCCCACCATCAAAAACAGGGGTTCTATAGGAAAACAACTGCGGTTTTAGTCAAAAAGTTATTCAAACTTTATTTAATACACATAGTTTATACAAAAAAATCCTAGTAAATATAAGCAACTTCCACAATTCACTATTAAAAACAAGTGGCAAATATACATACAGTATATTTTATTTGACTGAGACCACTACCTATTCCATTGCTGTTGACTACAAAAATTTAGTTCAAAATAATAATGAAAACTAAAAATAGATTTGTAGGAGAACCAAAAAAAATTGCTGAGGGGTCTCAATATATTCAGAATACCTCTTTTTATACTTTACAACAGTCATACTGGAACATTTAGGGAACATTTATTTACACAGTGTAATGAATATTGAAGCTTGAATCATAACCAAGAATTAAAGTGCTCCTTATAGACTGGTATTTTGAATCAAAAATGTTATATGTTGCCACTCATGGAATTCTGGGTTTATTAAAGGTTAGTCAGCCTCATACACCTAAAGTGCACATTTAAATGCACTTGCAGAATATTCCTGCCCTCCTACTGCTAAGCAGAAAATATTGAGCAAATATGGCTACCCCCATGTAAAGAATTTGATTATTTTCATTAAACTGATACATTTTCAAATACTCACATTTGTATAAACTGTATATATGAAAGGATAAATGCTGTAAAACATTTATCTTTGTAACTACTGATTGAACGATGGCTTACAGCTCTTGGGAGGACTAATTGATTGATTAGAATATTTGACTCTATCGCTTTTGGTTGTGATAAGCAACATTGGTAGCATATTCCAGCAGTGCTCTACTCGTTCCCCCTTGCTCTCTTCACTGACTGATGGACTGGAGTGTGTAAGGGTATATACCACTATCAAAGAACAAGCTGCCTTTCACAATATTGTAGACAATGTGCCAATCTTCCAAACAAGGAATGTAAAACCTGAGATATAGACTGAATTGTTCAGTAGTCAAACTTCTAAGATCACATTTTACAATTTGTGCACATAGGCATGTGTTTGCTTTTCTTCCATCTACAACGAAATGTGAATTCAAAAGCAGCTTGACGCAACTGAGGAATCAACTCAGAAGGAACTCAGGAGCACCACAAAAGTATCTCAAGTGCAAGAAAATAAGTTCTGCATACACAAGCCTATACACTTCCAACTGTCTGGGGTGGCAGTGTTTTTATCTGGTTTGAAAAGCATATTATTTTTTTCGTTGTCATTTATCCTTTTAGATAACTGGAACTTTTGACATTAAATGCTTTTTTTATTGTATAAACTATTCATTTTGAGAATTATCACACTGTGCTCTTGGATGTACATTTGGAGGCTTATTACATTTCCTATTTCTAAGAGTACACCCATCCATGCGAATAGACCATGGATTGTACCCGGAGTTCTTTTCATAAATAGTACACCTTCTCTGGGCCATCAGTATATATGCTGGCAGTCCACTGCACGTCTTTTTAGCTGATTTGTACCAACTCAAAATAAAGACAAATTTCATGTTATTTAATTGGATAAGTTGAGATATTGTGTTGTAATTTGTTGAAAAATTCTAGATGAGCTAAAGGTTTTAATTTTTGTATGTTATGTTCTTTAAAGAAAATTTGTTATAAGCCTTAGAAATTCAACAGAACATTTGAAAAAATAAATTCAAAATCAGTGGTTACCTTCAGGGAAAACTGCCCATGAAAACAATTAGTGGATCCAACAATATAGGTAGTTTTTTTAGGTTTATGGCAGATTTACTTTAAAGCCAAACTTTTTCAATAGAGTGAGAAAGGGTTAAAACCTTGGTCATGGGTTTGTTGCTATGGCCCTGTTGGAGAGTAAGGACATAGACAACAGGTTACAACCCTTCCCCACTTTATAATAATAAAAAAACTTTGATTGGAGATGCACCTTACCACACAATGGACAAAGCATTCAGTGTGATGAATTTAAGGGGAAACACATATTTGCATGTACCTATCTTAACTTGTGATACTAACTTTTTTTCTGCATGTATTTGCTTCTCTTAATCTGTTCCTAAAGACTCCAAACAGAACGGTGATGCTGCCAATGCTGCACTGGCTAACGAGGATTGCCCAACAATAGACCAGGCTCTCTCCCCAGAAGAAAAGTCCCCTGTTACCCCAGGTGCAAGAGAGAGATACAATCGTGATCGAGCTTGTTTCCTGTTGTCCACCGGAGACTTTGCACATTCTCCAGACGGCAACATCCGCAAAGGTATTTGCCTCTGATACATACTGCTCCACCTCCATCGCTCACTTTCATTTATACAGCTATCTGCGCCAATGCAAGGCTTGAAACAAATATGAATCCCCCCTTGAATCTCCTTTTCAAAGTAAATATCTTTGGCCTGCTTTCTACAAGTTTGATCTTGCTGGTTCAAATCCCATTTGCCTTCTTTGTAGCACATCCATAGTCCACCAGTGGGATGTGTCAATGCAAGCTACAGGCTGTTTTGTTATAAATAGTCAAACATTTCCCTGCAATTTTGCTTCCTGTAGTTTGTTCTAATACAAATAGTACATTTAATCTCTGTAATCTGTTGGATTGTATATATTCCATGGTGGTCAGGAAACTTGGAGGAGATCTGTGACAAACAGAAGCAGCTCAGCAACAAAAAGCAACATGCAATATCTAATTTTTTACTGTAAGGAAGACATTATACAATTGAGATTAGGCATGTTTAAAGCATCCAGCAAGCTATTTTTCAATTTGCTGCTCAAAAAAAACAAAAACAAAACTTTTTTATAGCTCACACTTGCCAGCAGATCCTAACTTCAGGCTCTTTTGGCCATACAGGAGGAACGTGACACAAAAATGGGAAAAGTTAAGGCTTTGTTGAGCAGGTAGTGTTTCTGGGTAGGAACTGGGAACCTCAGGGGTGGGGTTTCATTTTCTCTGGGATTGTTGGCATGTAAGATTTTGTATCATTATCAACTTTCATGTATCATTGTCTTAGTCTTGTGGTGCAAAACAACCACAGTGTTTGCTAGGCACTACCGCATTTTCACTGAAAGTTGGCTTGGCTTGCACAAAGTCCAACTTGAGGTGAAATATGATTATCGAGATGCAAGCAACAAGTGTTTAGATATCAACAGCAAATTAGTACATATAGCTATAACACAATTGTGTGAATTCCATAGCAGTACCCAAAGATGGGACAACATGTTCATACGTATTGTCTATTGTTTCAATGTTTATATGTGAAAAAAGCAAAAATGCTAAACAAGCCGTTCATATGTTCATGTTTTGTGTTATGTCCTTCGACCTTTGTGTATTTTTTTTTTTTTTGCTCTTTTTGTTTTTCAGCTCATGTGACAGATCATAATGGCCCGATATCTGACTGAGGTTTTACTGCTGTATATTTTATTATTGTCATTATATGCATTCCCAATAGATTTTGCTACTTGTATCAAAATCTTTCTATATGCACTACAGCTACGTGAGGCAGCATACTCATATTTTTGTCATGCTGTAACCAGCATGGTAGGTTGAGCTTTTATGCAAGAGACCAGTATGGACATGACTGTATGCCCAGGTGGGATATGTGTGTTAGAGTGAGCGTGTAAGTGTGTGTGTGTGTGTGTGTTTGCATCTACTCATCACACAGCATATTTTCCAGTAAGCCTTTACCATGGCCAAGCCATGAGCCATACCCATTAAGCCTCTCCTGATAAAAAAGAAATGACTCTACCTGCCAAAAGAAGCTCAAATTGGGAGTTGCATTATTGGCTTCATTTTAAGCAAAGGGTTCAGAGCAGTAATGTGCAGTAGCCAAAAGCAACCAATCACAAGTTAGCTTTCCTTAGACCAGTTTTTCTCAACTCCAGTCCTCAAGGCGCCCCAACAGGTCATGTTTTCAGGCTTTTCATTATTTTACACAGGTGATTTGATCAAGGGAAGGGAAATCCTGAAAACATGACCTGTTGGGGCGCCTTGAGGACTGGAGTTGAGAAACACTGCTTTAGACTAACCAACATTGCTAAAATGTGATTTGCTTTTGTGGTTTACTGTATATAATTTCTAATTGTGCTATATTACTAAATTAGCCAAACTGAGTGTGTACAGTAGATGTACAGCGACATGTAACACTACAGGAAGAATTCTCAACAATTTTGGTAGTCACAGACATTGTTTTATTAATGTCCAATCCCACAAGTTATCTCTTTAAAATAAAATGAAAGACATCAACCACTACTGAACCCATAGCTTCCCCAAAGAAGGAGATATGGAAAGTGAAGGGGTTCATAGTCACTTACATACCCTCTTGTGGAAGCAGGTAAGTTGCCATCCCTCCCCCACCGAACTGGTAAGTCCCCATACCACAGTGCTAACAGATGTGAGCAAAACCAAAACACACAGGTTTTAAAATTACATAATTCAACATTATATTGGATTTGGATTTCTTCACACAATGGATTAACCAAATCTGCTAGTATTTAGTACCACCTTTTATATCTCCTCACTGCTTAAGGTAAAGCTGGAAAAAGTTTTCACTTACTGCCTTCCACTGAGAGTGGTCACATATCTCTCCAGCAACAGTTGTATTTTTATACAAACACCCCAGCTACAGGCAAAACAGGCTGGTGTTGTATGGGAAGGGAAGGGGGAGGGGGGATAATTTATTTACCAAAAAAAAAAAAAAATACAAATTCTATCAGCCAGCCAAGTATTTTGCTTATTTCATCCCAAATTTCAGATAAATACATTTGTCCCAATGTGTGAACCATTATGTATTTAAGCTCTGCTTGTTTGTGTGCTTGAAAATTTTTCTTTACACCTGTACATGGTGCATGTTTTTTATATGTAGCTGTATGTAAATGGGAAGTATGTTTGTTTACTTGACATGATGGTGCTCTACAGAAGCCAGTTTTCTCCAGATTTCCCAGTTTAATGTGCAAATCCCAAAGACCAAGAGATGACTCTTTCTGCTGTTATAAGCTGTGTAGCAATGTCCAAAGTATGATCACCCACAGAAACTAATCAGAAGGTATCTTTCAAGGTTCTCAAAACTTTTGAGGAAACCTAGCCTCCTTAAGGTTTTTGTATAAACAATCAGCTTACAGAACACTTGTAGTGAAATTAGTGAAATTAAACTGGCAAAATATAGCACAGCAAATTAGACACCTTGAACTGTCTGTGCCACCCTTGGACCCTTGGATATCTGCCGGTGTGTCCTAGTAGCTTTGAACCCCATGGGGCTCTGATCAGGAGATTTTGGCTTCAGTTTCTGAAGTAGACAATGCCCACCTTCCTCTTCACTCCCTCATTGCTTTAATGGAACAACTCACTGACCAATTCTGAGACTTGGGATTCAGCAGTAAAACAGACTTACATAGTAGTGCCTAACAGTTTTAATTTATATATATATATATATATATATATATATATATATATATATATATATATATATATATATATATATATATATATATATATATATATATATATATATATTATTACAGTTGCTTACTAAAGAGAGGAACTTAATTCCTCTATCGTCTTTATTATGTTGTCTCAGTTCATGGACAGAGATTTGTCAACAGGATTAATATAGTTTATGTGAAAAAAAAATTACCATCAGTCAAATTTCACAATAATAACTTAAAAACAGATACTGTAGCTGTTAAGAATGCATGACAGTTTCCCTGATAAAAGATTAAATCTGATTGGTTGCTATTAGTGACAGCACTCTGTGCATCATCATTGCTCACTGCTCTGCCTTATTTAGTAAGGTCAGGTGAGCCAGGCCAATTGGGCAGTTGAATGGATGGGACTCTTGCTTAGTCTGATACTGGAAGGCTTTTAGTGTAGGCTCAGTTGAGCCAGGCCAACTGGGCAGTTATATGGATGGGACTCCTACTTAATCTGATAATGAAAGGTTTTTAGTGTAAGATCAGTTGAACCAGGCCAACTGGGCA
The DNA here is from genome assembly GCF_042186555.1 of Aquarana catesbeiana. Classification (NCBI taxonomy): domain Eukaryota; kingdom Metazoa; phylum Chordata; class Amphibia; order Anura; family Ranidae; genus Aquarana; species Aquarana catesbeiana. The sequence goes on along the minus strand of NC_133333.1, from coordinate 55,094,334 downwards.
GTTATATGGATGGGACTTTTACTTATTTTGATGCTGAAAGGTTTTTAGTGTACACTTGTTCCTCAGTAGAAATGTTCCATGACCAATTGGAGATTTACTTACCATAAATGCTATTTCTTTCACTGCATGTTCTCTAACTAAAAATTCTTATCAGACCCTCACTAGTCTGAATTACCATTTATTACCATATACAAATTAAGTTTTATGATGCCTTAACATTCACTCAAAACTGGTATTTCATTTATAGGTGGAGTGTAATGGACTAATTTATCTTCTGACTTCTTACCTCTCTTAGTTTCTGCAGTGTCTCCATATTTCTTGGCTCTGCTCCCACATAACAGGAGTTTTGGGTGTTTCTGTCCAGTCTTAGGTGTTTTACTGTCAAATTCTCTGTAATATAAATGTCCAATAAAAAGATACACACACATTGTGGCCATGGAAGAACTGGGAAACCAAGCACAAAAATTTCACCATCAAAGTCTTGGAGAGTTGTAATAAATCATTAGAGGTTTAATGTCCACCATCAACCCAACATGGAAATATCAGTTTTGTGTGAAATACTCAGTGTCTGTACCATTTTATCCTGTAACATACTTCTTAAGGAGTAAGGTTGCTGAAGTCCTTTTTAGCCAATGAAAAACTGAATTTGAACCCTGATGTTTTAGCTTTAAAGAAATGCCATTATATTAAAACCCCTTAGCAGCTTTTAATATATCTTGGGGACTTTGGCTTCAAGATCTCTTTACCTAGTCTACCTATCCTCTGCTATGCTTATAGTGATTTTCGGTTTTCTTGTTGGCTTTCACATTTCTTGGGCAGTATGGAAAATGTGGCAGTAAGACCCCTAGGTTCCATGCCGTTAGAGGCAGGAGATCTTACAAGTGTAGATAAATTTATCACGATCCACCAATGTCCTGATCCTAACCACCAAATAGGGATGCTGAGTGTGCAAACTACGTACTCTCACTGTCACAAGAAATAGCTGACACGGCAGATCAGGTATATAACTTATTGAATAAAATAATGTTTATAATAATATTATCTCAAACATATAAAACCAAAACCACTAATGTGTTTCAACCTTGTTCCTGGTCCTATGATTACAACTTGTTAGCAGTTGTGGTTTTATCTGCTTGTGGTTCACAATAAACATTTTATTCAGGAAAAGGAACACCTGCTACAACAATCATGACATTTGTTACATGTAAAACCTAATTCCTAAAACTTGAGACCCAAGAGATACAAGAACTAGTGGTTGATTTAGTCTCCAAGTATAAATTAAATATCAGTTTTGGGAGAATAGATGGTTTAATTCCAAGATATAGTTAATTCCTACTCTGGAGGGTTTTCCTAACTTGCAGCTTCACAAAAAATGTCAGGGCTTCCTTGATATATCAGGATTTCACGTGCACTTACCCACAGCTGAGTCCCCTCTACCTTGGCTTCATGCCAGCTGTTTGTGCCACCCTCTACCTACTGGACTCTGCATATAAATATATGTGTAAAAGCACTAACAGGGTAAGACTATTGCTCAACAAATAACTGACCTAGAGGTGACTTGGGGAAATCCTCTCTGCAAAAAAACTGAAATGGAAAGGTAATTTTAAATAAAATTACAATAAATGACACAATAGCTTTGTAGTAGTTGTGTAAGTTATTTAATTTGTAATGGAGGTGTATTTTTTCCTTCATATCTAATTTTATTAAAAGGATGTGATCCTGTGTATCCTATAGGATTTTTTTAACAGATGGAATGTAGCAGTCTTACAGAGGCTGACACACATGATGGGAGGAGGGGGACATGGCATCTTTTATGAAGTCATCTACATTAAAGCATTTCTTTTTTTTTTTTTTTTGTTTGTTTATGTTCATTCTCATCCATGTTTCATTGTCATTGCCTGCGCCCTTCGCTCTTCAGCTGTCAACGCCTGCACTCCATCACCTCAGCACGACGACTGGTACAAACAAGACGTTGACCTCCTGCATGACCTCAATGCCAATGCAGCCACATGGATCAAGCAGTAGGATGCATGATGCCTTAGGGGTGAGTAGCATGAAGGGGAATGCCCTTTTCTCACCCTCCTGAATGACAAACCTGGCTCACTTCTGTTTCTGCAATGCACCAAATAACCTTTCCCATACTGCCTAGATCCATATTGACAGTGATTATTTGGCTGGGGATACCTAAAAGGTCAGTGCATCTAAGGGCTAGGGTATGTTAGTTATGGGTGCCCTTGGAGTCACTAAATTAGCAACCTGCCTCTTATATCACATGAGTTTAAAGCAAAATCTTTGCCTCAGCACTTCAATCATCTTGCTTCAGAAGGAGTCTTACCCCCCAATGCATTCTGCACAAAATACAAAATAAACCAGGAAGACGCAAGACTCCCATGTAAAGGCCATGGCAAGTGGACAGAGCTGAAAACTTGAGTTTACAGATTTACCTCCATTGGAGACCCATTGGAGATATAGTGCTGGTGGGTTATTTAGCAGGCCAGCTTCTACCCAAAACTGAAATATCTGTTCTAGATGTACTGACCCTTAAAGGTGCTCTCAAAGACAAAGTTTCTTTTTTTCACAGAGAGGCTGTTCAGTGTTTTACAACCATCAACCTATTAACTTTTACAGGATATATAAGAGCTGTGGGAATTCAAAACCCTTATGTGAAATCAGCCATGAGGAGGACTGGCTGTTATGTAAAGTACAGCTGTAGGTAGCCATAATAGAGGTAGAAAGAAAGAAATAGACACGAATAATAGTACCTCCCTAAATCAGTATTAGCGTGGCTTTTTTTCAAATAAGGCATGGGGATCTGAACAGTCCCGAGCTGAGGGCTTTACATTGCTGAACAAGGCCTCTCTCTGTGAAAGAGTGTAATTTGTTGGAGAGCCTCTTTAAACATGCATACATACCGTTAAAACAGATTATTTGATTGAAAGTGTCTGAAATCATAGTTATCTGTTTTCCTGCAGCAACATATCAGGTTCTCCCTTTAATTTTATAACTTGCCCTGAGCATCTGAATTGGGGAAATCTGACATTGTTTGCTATGGGCAACACAGTTCCTCATTTAGACACTTAATTATGAAGCCCAGAGTGGCACCAGCTGAGTATGGATCCAAACTTCATTTCCCTCATACTTCATTTACTAAGTTCTGGTTATCCAATGATCTGATGCTCAAAGGCAACATGTTAATAGTGCATGCTGAGCTGCTTAGGAACTGTTGTATCTAGCAAGCCTTTGGATGCAATATAACTAGCTCAGATCATTCCTCAATAACCCTCAATGTTGGCAAGTTGTAGATGGAAACAGATGCAGTGCGGCACCATCTGTCTTCCTGATTCAAGTTACCATTGTACAATAGCCAAGGCACCATGTGATAATATCTAAACAACGCTCATTTGATATTATCGACTTGCTGTAATTGGCATATCTGGAGATCAACAATAAAATCCCAGGATTACCATGTATCAATTTTAACAATGGGTCATTACAAATCCATGTTGTTGTTAAGGTAAGAATAAAGAAATGTATGTTATACAAGGAAAGTGTAAGGATAGGTTGAGATAGAGCCATATATCAACTTACTATATGGAGAATCGACCAAGCTAAGTAGCTACAAATAATGCAACAGATTTGTGCACTGTATAGAACAGCCAGGCCTGTAGGAGTCAATAATGAGTCATTAAGAAGCACCTCTAAAGCCCTCGTTATTTTATGCAAAGGTTCTCTGTAACCAATTTCTGCATAGAAAGGCATTTTCCACTGTACATGTTTTACTTTCATTTGTTGACTTTGTGAAGAGTTAAAGTAAAACTATAGGTAAAATTTTTTTTTCATTTTGGATAGAGAAAGGGAGGGTTATAACCTCTGTCAGATTTTTTTTTCCACTTGTGTCCCACTGCGGAGATTTCACTTCACTTCCTGTCCCATAGCCAATCAAAAAGTATGAAGAAATCCCTGCAAATTAAAGGAATTCCTTGGTCACCCCCAGGCGCCCTTAACTAGTGTCCCCTTTGGAAGATTTCCCCTCTATTACTTTTCTGGGGGCAACCCAAAATTTGGGATTTTCTTTTACTTTCACTTTTAATGCTAATGGTAAACAGAACAAACAGAGAGGGTGAAACTGCTCAATAGGGGCACAGACAACAATAAAAACTGACAAGGATTGCATAGTTAAATACAGGCATACCCCACTTTTAAATACACAATGGGGTTTATTTACTAAAGCTGGAAAGTGCTAAATCAGACTCACTTCTGCATAGAAACCAATGAGCTTCTAACCCCAGCTTGTTCAATTAAGCTTTGGTAATAAAACCTGGAAGCTCATTGCTTTCTATGCAGAAATTAGCCTGATTTTGCACTTTCCAGCTTTAGTAAATAAACCCCATTGTGTACTTAAAAGTGGGGTATGCCTGTAGTAGGTGAGGTTTAAATTCTAATCCCTCTCCACTCTATCCAAAACTAAAAAAAAGTTTTGCCTTTAGTTATACATTAAATCTGGCACCAGTTGCAAAGGTAGACAGATTCCTCATCATCTATCTTTCTTGGTAAAGAACCACTCCCTCTATAACTATGCTAAATTTTTACAGTTTGTTTGTTATGAATAAGAGGTCAGTTGACCCAAAACTGTATTTCTAGTAGATTTTGAATCAAATGCAGGCTTCTTTGTCTCAGGGTCTTTAGTGGAGAAAACTTTTCATTTAAGATCTGAGGTCCACCAACCTGATACAGTAATTATGAAGCATTTTTACTTTTGCTAATTGATTTTCGTTCATACTACGTTACAAAAACACTATTTAAGTACTGAGAGTCTTGCAACCTTTGAAGCCAGAGGATTAAATCACAACTCCAGCCAAAACTTGCAGTTTCTTTTGGATAGATCAAGAAAGGGTTGAACTGCTGTCAGCCTGTGCTCATTTGGGAACGTTCTCAACACTTTCTGTTTATTTGACAGGTGTCAAGCACAACAGGAAGTTAGGGATATTCCTTCAGTAAGGACTCAGGCAGCAATGAACACATTGTCTATTAGAACAAAGAAGGCTTCGGACCTTTCATAGAATTATATTGTAGCCTTTGTCCCCTCGATTGAAATGTAACCTTACTTCCTGTTTTAATGACCTGTGTCAAACTGTACAGGAAAAGAAAAATTTCCTCTATGGAAAAAACATAATGAGATTTTAACGTGAGCCTGTGCTTTGCCCATGCAAGGCAACAGGTTCACCCAAAAAACCTGCTTTAGAAAAATGTATTTATTTGCTTCATGCTTGTTCCAGGTCTTTGTGTCCGAAGTATTGTGCCAGGCAACTAGCTTTTTAGGAAGGAGGCCATAAGCGGCAGCCATCTCACATCTCTTATGAAAGATGTACTTTAGCTGCCACCCTTCTACCTACACATATTCCTTGCTGTCATCTACCATTCCAATGAGCCATCAAGAGTAAAGTGAGAAAGAGCTTTGTAAGCGCCAAGCTAAAGGCTCTTTGTCTGCTGTCATGTGACAATCTCTGGGTGCCTCAGTTGACAATCGGCAAGCTTATACAAGGAAGGAGAGAACGTAACATGCTTCTTATACATGGATATATCACGTATAGGTCCCCCTGCTTCCATGCCAAACATAATGACAGAAGTGTGAAGGGTAGGGGAGTAGGTACAGCTGGAGAGGCTGGAGAGGCTGCAAAGCACAACTTCACTTTATGTGTTGGCAAAAGACAAAGCCGAAAACTCTGTCAAAGATGTTTTGCCATCCTCACAGCAGAATAAAACCTAAAACTTCCACAATTTATAAACAACTTGAGAGAAATTATAAAGTGTAGCGGGAGATATTTAAATGAGCATAAGCTAACTTGTCTGTCCTAACAGTAAAACCCTGCTGCTTATCTGGTCATATGACCTAATGCTGCAAAAGTAATGCACTGGGGCTCTTAAGTCAATTTGAATAAAGACTCTGCTGACCTCTTTACCTACAGTGCAGAACTGGTGCAAGCCACGTGATCTAAAACCAGGTTTAGGTCATGTATAGAGGAAATGGAAAGCTGCAGGATTTCCTTATCGTAGCGGACAGGTAATATTATTCTTTTTTTAAAACATCTATCAATCCTCCCTTATGCCTTTCTAATGATTTAAAGTGGACCTAAACCTACAGTTGATAAGAATCCATAGGCTAGCCATTCCCAACCAGGGTTCCATGGAACCCTGGGGTACCTCAAGAAATTGTTAGGGGTTCCTTGTATTGTGGTTGATTGGCCTCACTTTTGCTGGGGTCTGCATAGTTGCAGGGCATTATGACACTAGTGACCTATTTAGCTGTCTGTAAGGGTGTAACTCTAACCATCAAAGTAAGGGGGCATTCTTCCCATTGACCTCCAATGTAAAAGTAACTCCAAGGCGTTCCCTGAGACCTAAAAATTATTTTAGGGCTTCCTTTAGGGTAAAAAGGTTGAGAAAGGCTGTCTATAGCTGAAATGTCAGTTGTGGATAGACTAATCACTTAAAGCATAAGAACCCATGGGGTAAATATGTGGTACTAATATGTTACATTTTGCAGTAGGTTAGAGAGAAGTGTACTCAGCTGTACTCATGAACATTTAGAAAGAATCACATAACATGACTTATAAATAGTTGGTGCAGAAAGTTGGTTATTTCAAGTACTACACAGATGGCGTTATTATGTCTTGTTTACCAGTTTGAAGAGTGAGATGACTGTGTGATGCGCAAATGTTTCTGCACAGAGAAATCAGCTTTCAGACACCTTGAAATAGCATAGAACTCTTTTATCAATTTATGAAACTAATCAATTGGCACACACTCCTTTTTTTTTCTGGGCATAACAAAAAAGTGATGTTGCCCATAGCAACTAATTAATTGTTTGCAGCTCAAAATAAAAAAAATAAAAAAGAGAAAGTACAATTTTTGGTAGATGGTGTTATGTAAAATTACGTACTTTTTTCTTTACTATTTTGAGGTCCTCAGTGGTGAAACCTCTACCCTTGAATTCCTGGTTCTGCACACTTTACTCACGTTTGCTGAATAGAAAAACAAAAATAGAAACTAAAATAGAAAACAAACACAAAATTGTAGTCATTGCCTTTAGTAATCAATCTGGATTTCCCTTTAAATTCATGAAAAATTTAACAAAAATGCTGCAACACGAGGCTGCATTAACGTAGAAAGAAATTTAATTAAAGTGCATGTAAAACCATTTTTTTATTGTTTTTATTTCTCATAAAAGTGTTAAAATTAAAGAGTTCTGTTTTTTTTTAACAGGTAAAATCCTGGCTATATATGTTGTCGCTTTGAAACCTTTTCCTGGCTGCTCTTAGGGGCTGTTTCCATGCCCTTAAAGAAATATAATTGCAAATATAAAGATAAAAGCACCAGATACTGTAGTTTTAGCCAATATCATTTTTTATTTGCATCATGTTTAATAAAAACAACAACAGGGGTTTCAATACACCCCCTTCAGCAGGGCTAAAAAAAAGACAGAAAAGTATTGTTAAATAAGGAGCCATAAACTGGTAATATCAATTATAAAAAGATTTAAAAATATGCAATATAATCTGTATACGGTAAACATATCATAATATCAGCAAATAGGTTTAAAAATAATATAACATCTATGCATAAGAGGTCCCATGTTGTAATTCAGAATATACAGTAATCCAAACTCATTTTTAGTATTGCATTTTATTATGAATTTTATTATGAAATAAATGAAATTATCATATTTTTTTATCTATATAGATTATGCTGTATGGATTATATTGCATATTTATCACTTTGGAGTGATTTCCTGTGTGTACAGGACAGGAAATCTCCTTAGTAGTGCACATGGATTTCTAAACCCCTACCAGTCTAACCAAAAGTAAAAAGAAAACTTTAACTTTACATGTGTATGGAGGTAGATGCTCTTAGAATGCATTGCTCCTCACTTTTCAAAGCATTTATAGTACATTTCAACTGACAGCAATGCAAGTAAAACAAGCAGATGGAACACCACTTAAAGCATATGTAAACCCTCACCTTGTGAAAACAACCCATTTCAAATGGAAATGAAAGGCAAAACATTTGTGTATAGATACAAAAAAAACATTATAAACACATAAAGGGATCACATTCCCTCTGTTCTCAGCTGCATAAGAGCTGGGGGAGGAGAAGCAGCAGCACACAGGTTGCGGGGGGATGTTGCATGTCAGGACAATTTAGAAGAAAGAAAGGAGCCTCTAAGTACAGTATTAACAGATTTAATATAGCACACAAGGGGTTAAAAACACTTACAGGAGTGTAGAAACAATCAGGCATGTAATGTAGAGTCCTAATGTATCCTAATGTAGCAACTCTGGAAGATTAGGAAGCAAAAAACAAGCACCTCTAAGTGCAGTATTAACAGATCAGTGTGGCGCACAAGGGGTTAAAAACACAGGATTGTAGGTGCAATCAGGCATGTAGTGTCGAGTCCTAATATAAGTTCCTCGTCCTTCCTCTGTCTGCAAGTGGAGAGTAGGGAGAGATGTCCAGCAGCTGCCAGATTTTCTCCAATGGCGTGCAAGAGCGAGGAGACAGTGAGGCGGCCCGTGTTCTGGATTCACGCTGGAACGCACGAGGCCGTTAGCATCAGTGGAGGGCGGTAACGCGTTTCAGAGCATTCAGACCTACACCCATGATAGCTGAGTGCACTTATGCGAGGCGAGGGGGAGGAGTAAGGGGAGGAGTGTGGACTGGATGATTGATGGCAGTCGGAGTTGTGTGACTGGAGATACGCTGCGGGTGAAGCTTAAATGGCGATATATGCACCGATCAAGTCATGCTCGATACTGTTGTAATCATATGGTGGTAGTCAGGGTTAGAATATGAGAGCATACATGGTATAATGTGGAATGGGGGAGTTGTCTATTGGGGAATGGATTTCTTAAAGGGCTGGTGCACAGCAGTGGGTAAATGGATGATAGATGGCAGTTGGAGTTATGTTGCTGGAGACATGCGGGTGCAGCCTACATGGCGATACATGCACAGATCATGTCGTGCTTAATACTGATGTGAAATTAAGAAGATGGTGAGAAAAGAGCAATGATATTAAAGAATGGTACTCCTGGTTGGGGTATGAGAGCAATGATAGCAATGATAATAAAGGATGGTACTCAGGGTTAGGGAATGGGAGCATACATGGTACATACATGGGACGGATTCCATAAAGAGCTAGGTGCAGGGTGCAGGGTGGTGGGAAAGAGACCAAAATAACAGATGATGGTATACACTAGGTTATGGGGGTACGTTGGGATGGTGTGTTTATATCAAGTTCTTTGTGGATACCTCCTGGTGAGAGTACGTCCAGGGCATATATCCAGTATGTTTCCCTTTGGCAAAGACACTGGAATCTCTCTGCCTCAGGGAAACTCATAGGGATGGATTCAATGTAACAATGTAAGGATTTTAACCCCTTGTGTGCTATATTAAATCTGTTAATACTGCACTTAGAGGCACCTTTCTTTCTTCTAAATCTTCCAGAGTTGCTTCTCCTCTACAAAAGTACTGCCTGAAGTGCCATCTCCACACCACCACCCAGGACCAGCCATCCACTTCCACCAGAGAACCCTTATCTCTCTCTCTTTCTGAATGTCAGGACAAGCCTGATCATTGGAGGGGAGTAGGCTGTGCTCCCAGCACAGCTAGAGAACTGACAGCATGAGGAGAGGTGAAGAGAGCTGGTAACCAGCTTGTGTAAAAGGAACATGAACACTGATAATCAGGGCACTGATTATTAGTGTCTTGATTATCAGTGCAGTTCCAACAGTGCCAACCAGTGCTGCCAACCAGTGCCCACCAGTGCTGCCAATCAGTGCCCATCAGTACCTCCTCATCAGTGTCACCTATCAGTGCTGCTTATCAGTGCCCATCAGTGTCGCCTATCAGTGCCCATCAGTACCGCCTATTAGTACAGCTTCACCAGTGCCTCCTCAACAGTGCCCACCAGTGCAGCCTATCAGTGCCCATTAAAGCCCATCAGTGCACATCAGTGAAGGAGAAAAATTACCTGTTTGCAAAATTTTATAACAAACTTTGAAAAAGTTTGTTTTTTCAAAATTTTCCTAATCAGTTTGTTTATTTAGCAAAAAATAAAAAACCCAGTGGTAATTAAATACCACCAAAAGAAAGCTCTATTTGTGTGAAAAAAAAATTATACCCAAAAAAATACCCCCAAAAAATTATACAAATTTTGTTTGGGTACAGCGTTGCATGACCGCACAATTGTCAATCAAAGTGTCACAGCACTGGAAGCGGAAAATTGGCCTGGGCAGGAAGGGGGTGCCCATAGGCAAGTGGTTAATTATTTTTCTCTGTAAAGGTGAACTTAGCCTTTGTTTTAAGACTTAAAGTGGACCTTGCAGTAAAATGCAAGGTCCACTAAACTTTCTTGGACCTAATCAACCTATTAATAGTAGGTCATTTGTAAAGGGGGAAATCAAAGACAGTTTTTTTTACTGCCCAAACATTTTACTGCAAGGTCCGCTTTAAGTGGGCCAAGAACATACGTTTAATTTATAGATCCCTACTAAGTGTTTTCATGAAAGGGAAAAAAATATTTTGATATAGAACTTTACAATAGGCTTTAGAACTCTAATAATTTAGTCAAATATTATACTGTACATATCTTTATGTTGTTATATTTTTTATTATGCTGGTCATCAAGTAGTTCAGAATTCAGTAGAAATTGAACAAAATCCGAGCCATGCATGGCAAGCTAAAGATAACAATACATTTTTAGTGGAAATCCAAACAAAAGTTTTTTTTTTTCTACTTTTGGAAAGTATAGGGAAGGGTTAGCAGCTGTGTCTATTTTTTTACTGTAGTATTTCTGTTAAATAGATTTTCCCTCCCTTCTTGTCCCAGAAACAGAAAAGGAAGTAAAATCTCCCCAAAGTGAGGGGAAACTCATTCTCTGAAAGTTGGCGCTAGAATTGGTGTCCTCATAGGTAGGTTTCCCCTCTACTTCTGTATTGGTGACAACTGCATAATTTTAAATTTTCCCTCACTTTCTGTTATGATGACAGTGGTCATCAGGCCACAAAATAAGAGTAAATCTCCTCCAACTGGGTCAATACAACCCCAAAAGATATTGTATCCCATTACCTCTGTACGCAAAACAAAAAAAAAATTTGTTTTGGCTTGAGTTGAACTTTATACCTTTACTTTGGAGGTTGCTTTGCTATGACACAATAGTGAAAAAGTAGACTAACTACCTCAAAGAAAACTGTGACTTTTTAAGCACTATTACTATACAAAAAACTATATAAAAAAGTAAAAAATATTTTATTTACCAAAGTCCTTAAAAAAAGTAAGTCTTTCTGGTCCTTTCATGGTCCCGGGAGAATGGAGCAATGTTGCTGAGTTTCGTATTTGAACTCACATCATCAGGGCCCACAGTTTTTTCAGCATTTTTGGAAAACACGATCTTGTTGTTTTTCACATCTTGTGGTTGTGTCATGTTTTTACGCCCCAAGTGATTCTCCAATACACTAAGGTCCTTGTGGGTCACACTGCTCCTCCTGTGGTGGGTTGTGGCTTTCCTGAGTCCCAAGATCAGGATTGCTTTTTTATGACTGATAGATTGTCTTGCATTCACATATTTGCAAGAATGTGCTCCTGCCCCTTAGGAAGAGTTTGAGATGCATCAGAAAAATTCCACATGTGTGACCACAATCATAGTGGATGTACTGATTTGATATTCAGTCATGTCCAGGATAATTGGAGTCAACAATTCTTGGTAATGTGATACTGTATGTCATAATGTCAGCCTTTTATTTTATTATGGTTTGAGGAATTTGTATGAATAAAATATTCTTGACTCTTTTCTATATTTTGTTGTATTGCAATAGTGCCTAAAAAGTCTAAATTTTCTTTGAGGTAGTCAATTTGTGTAGCATATATGGGGATTACGGCATTTATATTTAATATGTAAGTCACTTTATGGTGTCAGGTGGATGATGGTGAAAAGGTGTATACACAATGTAAGCGCAAAGCAAATGCCATTCTTGCCTTTTGATCGAGACAGTTCTCTCAATGGAATTCAAACTGGTCCTGGATAAGAGGCTTACTTGAATTTGTTGATATTTGGATCTTAGATTGTCTGCTGATCACATAAACATGTATAAATGTTTTGTTTATATGATCCTGCAGGCTTATGTGGATGGACATATTCAAAGTCTTTTACTGTCTGGCTATCATAAAAAAAATCTAGAGATTACTATATTGTGGCTGCTATGGGTTACTGTATTTCAGTTGTTTGCTGAGCTTTTATATAAGTAATGAACAAGCTGATTCAGTAAATTAGTGAAAGAGCAATGATAATGTACAGTAACCCATAACAACCAAGTGCATTTCAGGTTACCAAAGTCAGGTCAGTGAAAGGTGATTGGTTGCTATGGGTTGCTGCACTTTGCCCTTCGCCTTATTGAATAAGCTGCAAATGTGACCAATTACATAGTAAAATCAGTTGTTTGATATAACCATAACATTAAAAAAAAACTCAGTATTTGTTCTACCCTTTGAAATGTTGATCTTTAGTTCATTTTTCATTCTTTATTTGTGTGTTTTGTGTGTGTGTTGTTTATTTTGTTTCTTCTTAGCTCTGATAAATCCCTGAAGCTGACTTAGCAGTGCCAGCATTCGAGGCAAGTCAGGTCCACCTACTGTAGCTAACATCATATGCTTTAAGTAGTCTATATTGGATATAGTGTGGTGACCCCTGTAATTAATAAAGAACGATAGTGGATCAGGTTGGTGGATACGTCATTACTGTGAGAAGTATGCATTCTTTCTGTGCTGTATATTCTGGAGATCAGAGCCTGACCAAAGAACAGTAAACTAGGGCACAAAGGAAGCACTGTTTTAGCAGACATCTAGTGGGTTTAACTGTCCCGTAAAACAAAAAGCAAAGTCTTGTCACTGGTATCATTGGAATATGAAATGAAAGTACTGTACAAGCAGTCATTGCCATACTCAGATTTCATTTGGTTAGTTTAAAAGGTCAATCCACCCAAAGTTGATATTTCAGGGTTGCAACTGATGCATGCGGGCTGAATCACCTATCAGATAAATATACCTTTCAAACCTTCCCATTTGATCGGCCATCTTCACCTAACTGCCAAATTTCTTAGGAGAAGGTCTTGCGCTCCCTGATGGAGTTATTAATCATTATACATTATGGTGACCACAGTAATGGCAAAGCTACTCTTTCTCCAGTTACAGCAAAGGTACAGTTGGCAAATATGATGGGAAAATTTCACTGCTTGGATTCGCCAAGCAAATAAAGTGGTCCAGCCTGCCAGTGGCTTCCTGCACCTAAGATATCAGCCTTGGGTGGACAAGCTCAACAATAGATGTTACCATTGACCACCTGGTTCTTTAAAATCCACTTTATTGGAGGGTTCCAACAATCACATTTCTGTTAGTAAAATTTGCTGAATTGACCAACTAAAGATTTGTCTGTGTGGCCAACATTGGCAGGAGAAAGTTGCATGTGTCCACAGTAAAGAGATTTAAATCCTACAACCTTGATAATCCTCCTGCTACTGGGTCCATGTTTTGTTTGATTGTGTGCGTGTGCGCGTGTCCAGTACTTGTGCGTCTCTGCTACTCTGCTGCATGCCTGCTTCTTCTCCATGCTTATTGGCGAATGAGGTAGCTCTAAGCAAATATGGCACCGAGACACCAAGGACTTGGTTTTGGCCCGCAGAAACTCTAGGATGCATGTATTTTTTATGTGCTTTCTCTGCCCTTCTTAAGCCTAAAAAATGGGGCACCATGGTTTATTGTATTTTGGGAATTACCCTGTTAGGTTGTCCTCACTTTTGCAGGCTTGTGGGACAGTCTAAGAGAAGCAGGCACAATGTTGAATAAAAAAAAGTGACCCGAACTTTTACAAGTTTGTAAAGGTGCACGTTACACACAGATGAATCATCTGTATTGTGGGCTATGGTTACATTTCAAACTACTGCCAACAAGAGACTTTCAGAAGGTATGAGATGAATATTGCTAGTTACTTTGGAATCGAAAAACAGTACAGACATTGGCGATTCTTGACTGCATCCTAGTTTCTCAGTTCACCAGGAAAGAGGTAACCTCTTTACACTTACTCAGGGCTGTTTAGTGAGTTAAAGCCTTGGCTGTAAAAAACACATCTGGCATATTAAATCACCACTGCACAATGCCAAACTTGGTGAAACCATGATCAAACTTAAATAATTAAGAACAGGTATCATTAAATAAAATATAGTTAGTTGGTACTGATCGGCCAACAAGATATTACACTGGCAAGTGAATACTGTCAAGACACACCACCCATTTTTGTCAGATTGCTAGTTTATTTATGGCATTCAGATTACTATATCTCACCAGGGCTATTGGACGTTTAACTAAAAAGGCATCTATGGCAGCACCTACCCTGACAACCATTGGTTTATGTGTTATATCTCAGCTGATTTCAGAGAAGATTCAATCAGTTCTTGCTTCTCGCACAGTTAATGAGCTGAGGGAAGTAAGTCACTAAACAGCTGACCTGCAGGAGCAAATGCAGAGAGTTTAAATCTTTCTTGATAAACTTCTTAAACCTTCTTTGTGCCTCTTGTACAATACAAAGTGCATCTGCTCAGCACAACTAATTAGAATTTATATCTCATTGATCCTATTTCAGTGAACTTCAGACTGATCAGTTTATATGGGTTACTGCACTGCGTATTATCATTGCTCTTCAATCTACTTTTTTTTAAACGTGTCTCAGTTCTGTTGCATTTGGACAATACGAAGGCAGCCAAAGTCAATGTTTAACAAATGAAAACTTCTCTAAAACACAATAATCTGTTTCTAAAGCATTTTTATGAGAAAGATTCATAATTTGGTTTACATGATTGGCATGAGGATTTGTATAGGACAACTGGGGCAGGTCTGCTAAGAAAATTTTGATCTGTTTAGTCTGTAGGGGCAATATATATTTAAAGTAAGTGCATCCACAGGGTTCTAAACATAAAATATAAAAAGAGGTAGTCACTTAATAGGAAAATATAGTGTTTTTTTTTTTTTTTTTTAATACGTTACTAATTTATATTTATTTAGCAGGTTTTTTTTCTGTTTAATAATTTGTATAGTCTTCACAAGATAGCACATGGCAAGTCAATGCAAGATATATAAAACCTAAACAGGGTATGCAGACCAATGATACAATAGTAGTTTGACAGGTAAACAGTATAATGCAAGAAAGGATGACCAGTATATGAACTCAGGGCCTTTGCACAGTGTCAACTTGTGTGCAATTAACACAGTAAAACTTTTTACACTTTAAGTTGGGCAGGTAAAAATGAATTATTGCCCATCAATATTTTTTTTGTAGGCTGCTTTCACACTGAGGCACTTTATAGGCACTATAGCTCTAAAAATAGCACCTGCATAGTGCCTTTAAAGAGCCTCTCCTGTCTCTCCAGTGTGAAAGCCCGAGTACTTTCACACTGGAGCGGTGCGCTGGCAGGACGCCAAAAAAAGTCCTGCAAGCCGCATCTTTGAGGCGCTGTAGGAGCGGTGTATACACTGCTCCTACAGCACCCCTGCCCATTGAAATCAATGAGCAGCGCCGCTGAAGTGCCAGCAAAGTGCCGCTGAGGCAGCGCTTTATGGGCACATTTAACTCTTTTTCGGCCGTTAGCGGGGGTTAAAAGCGCCCCGCTAGTGGCCGAAAAGGGCCGCAAAAACGACGGTAAAGCGAAGCTTTACCACGGCGCTCCCAACGCCCCAGTGTAAAAGTAGCCATACTGTAGCTACGACATAGGTGAAAGGAAATCCTATCAGTGGGACATGGATACAAATAAAAAACCCTACTCTATCTAAAGAAAGGAAACATTGTACTGTATTTGATAAACTTAAAGCTTTTTAAAAAAGATATCCACACCCAGGTAAGGCAATCTGTACCATCTAGGGCAGTAATGGCGAGCCTTGGCACCCCAAATGTTTTGGAACTACATTTCCCATGATGCTCTTGCACTCTGAAGAGTTGTTGAGCATAATGGGAAATGTAGTTCCAAAACATCTGGGGTGCCAAGGTTTGCCATCACTGATCTAGGGTAAACAAATAAATGCATACATTAATTAAATAAAAGGTTACTCTAAATTCAGACCATAATTAAAAGCTACAGATGAATATTACCAAAAGCTACTGTGTATCTGAACCCCATACCAAAATCTGCAAAGGCCCACATGGTCCTCCAAATCACTTCAGTGCAGGGACCTGTGTCACTCTGATGCAATGCAAATTGCAAAAGAATGTGATCACTGATCAGCTTAAAGTGGTTTTAAACCCCTACATATATCCAGTGAAGGGACTATCCTCGGGTGATACACAGAGATGAAACAAATCCTCCTACATAAGTTGTACCTGTCTATCTGGAACGAAGCAGCAGACAGAAATGACACTTTGTGCTCTTGAGACAAGTACACACCATAGAGGGATATTCTTTGTTCATATTTCATGTCTGAGGTTTACAACCACTTTAATGTAAATCATTTTTTGTGTGTTATTTGCAAATGTATATAGTATGCACTGTATATGGCAGCAGCCATATTTGCTTAAACAGACTCTGCTTCCCGATTATTAGTCCTGCCCAGTGACTGCTTTACTGATTTTCTCTACCAGTGCAAATCTATAAATCAGGTCTGACCTTACCAAAAGCAGGTAAGACTTTCAAAAGTAACCGATCTTACAGAAATTTAGAAGTCACTACAATAACCTAAAGCAGGGGTCTCCAAACCTTTCAGTAGGAGAGCCACATTGTATATTTCACAAATATTTAAGGGCCGGAAAACAAAATTACCGTACTTTTATAAATGAATGAGAGCCCCCTTACTTTAGAGTCCCTCCTTACATTAGGATCCCCATCAGAGTTCCCACTTATATCAGGGTCTCCAATGGATTCCCCCTTAAATCATGATCCCCTTCAGAGTCACCCCCTATATCATTACCCCCATCAGAGTTCCCATCACATCAGAGTCCCCGTCAGAGTACCTCTTACATCAGGTCGAAGAAGAGACCATGGGCAGCCTCTGCTGATCTGAATACTCACTCTGTGCACAAGGATAGGACACTCGCCTTAGCTGTGGGCTGTATAAAATCTTGAAGTGGGCTGGATGTGGCCTGCAGGCCGTATTTTGGAGACCCTTGATGTAAAGTGCTTCTTCACTCCCACCCTCATTTTGTGGCCTAGCAGGTCAACAAATGAAATTCATAAAATAATTTGACTGATTGGTAGCTCTGTCTAAATGCAGATCCCACCCTGTGCCAGTAGGCATCCATATTTCATGTCACTATGGCTATGTTTACGTAGTGGTAGCTCAAGAGAAGCCAGATGATCTTTGCCTCATAAATTAGGTTATAAGATTGCAAGGTGGCATAGGTTAGGATTAAATTAGGTATTAAAGCAGTATTAAAATCAAACAAAACATTTATTCTATTGCAGTACACCAATTCTTAGATGTGATGGCTGAACTAGTTTTCTTTTTTAGGCTTTCTTTCTTCTATTTTCATCTGGTGATCCAGCCAGTAAGTCTGTTTTGTTTTCAAAAGCTCTCTTCCAGATGTATCAGTTTACAGGGATGAGACAATCCATTTAACACTGGCAGGGGAGTTTACAATGATCAGCTTTGATTTATTCATGTAAAACCTTTATCCTAAAAAGGAAAAAAAACTGTTTGCTGTAACTGCTTATAAAGTGTGAGCTGGAGTTTGGCTTCAATTTGTTAGTGTATCTAAATCTGCTAGTCCATCTAACACTCCCCTCCCCCCAGGTTAACAATGCTGCTGTCCAAAGGTGCCCCCTGTGCTCCTTCATCCAGAGTGGAGGCACTCTAATACAGAAGGTGTGTTACTGGACAGATCACCAGGTGAAAACAGAGGGAAAAAAGCCTAGAAAAAGAAAACTAATGCAGCCACCACATCTAATGATCGGTAAGCTGCAATATATTACATTTTTGGTTTTGGGTTTAACTCCACCTTAAAGCCCAGTTGAAGTCTAATGCCTTTTTCTTCTTGTTATAGTCCTGTATCACTGAATGTTATGATTTTTAACTTATATTTACTTGGAAATTCCTAAAAATACCCATTTCTTCCATATGAAATTCACTTCTTGCCATCCAACTCCAGTGCTTTATGTTGACACAGATAGGGGCCACAACCCTCAACACTAGTGTTCTCACCTAGACTTGTTTTGCAGAAGCGGAGGGGGGGAGGTGTTTGACCTGGTCCATTGAATTATCAAGTGTACTAGGTCAAACGATGGTAACTTTTTGGACTGTGTAGTCATATTTATCAGACTACACAACAGCTTTAACAGAGCAATGGAAGTAAGACTATGAAATCGAAGGCTATAAGAACAATCTCTATCTGACTGGATATCTATTTCTAGGACTTCAGTTGGGCTATAAGCAGGAATTTTAATAAAAAATCCCTGATAAACAGATGATTGATCCAAGGAACATTTGTAGTTTATAAAACCTAGCAATCAAAATATGAATCAACAAGCAAGTGAAGGTGTGAAAGTCAGGTCACCTCTGCCACCAGTTGTCCACACCCGTTCTTCTTTTCTGGAATTAAGAAGCAGTCAGTCTTAAACTCACATATAAAAATACTTCCACGTAACAGTAAGCCTTGTGGATATAACTATCCAAAAGGGAAAAGCTCATCACAATTTTGCAGTGCAAAAAATACATGTGATTCCAATGCCCCAATAACATAGAATAGATGGATGTTCCAATTGTACACCAAGGCATGAAAGTATGGCCAAAATTATCTTAGAATTCCCACCCCACCAAGTCCTCATGTCCAAACTACTATTGGAGTACAAAAAGGTTACATAAAACCACATGCAGTAGTTTAAAGCAAGCTGAAAAAGCAGAAGTGTTTGACAAGGCATTTTTTTATGTTAAAGCTGGGTGGGTGGGGGATTAGTGATTTAATCTACATGGCCAACCATCTGGTTATATTCTGACTTGCTTGTGTTGCTACCTTAAATGTTTTTTTGCATGGTGCTGTTTATGTATTTTGACAAAATAATCTACTCAGAAGCTTCAAAGTCAAATATATGTCCTTTCATTACCATTGTTTATAAATTGATTACTACAAAAATATCAGTTGCGTAAATTCGAATATGCTGTGTATTAAAATTATTATATTGCTAAAAATAAAATTGATAATAAAGATAGATAGATAGATAGATAGATAGATAGATAGATAGATAGATAGATAGATAGATAGATAGATAGTATTAATTTGTTATATTTGAGAAGTGCAGCAAAGACAATGAAGATGTGACCCATGATTTCCCAATGCAGGGCAAATTAACAGGTTTAGTTTATTGCCCCTTTCCCTTGCTGCTTATTCTATTAGTATATTAGGTACTAATATTAGCTAACAAATGTTATGGTTTTTACATACATTGTTATTTCTCATGTTTTCTGTTTCAAAAACAGGATTATTATTTTTCACTTAGCCCAAGGCTAACTTATGCAGTAGCAATAGTTAACTGCTTTCATTTTATTCTTTCCTTTGGTACATGTGTTACCTCCAGCTTTACTTTGCACTTGCAGTGGTTTATAACACTAAAGTGTTTTTGTTTTTTTACTTCTGAAAAGCATGTGGAAATGTTAAAATCTCTGGCAAGATTATTTTTTTTTTGCTGGAAATATATACTGCCATATTCTGAAATGTGATACAGATCTCCTAGATTCCAGAACAATCAATATCTGTGGAAATGGGTAGCTTCATATTGAGGCTATTCAAAGAAAAATGTACTTGTCCAATTACCACATACCAAATATTAAAATGTTCTTAAAATTCTAATTTTATTTATATCACAAAGCTAAAATATCATATACATTTATTTATATATAAACATATATTTTAAGTACTAAACACAGGCAATCCAATTTAGCCTAAATGAAAATCTATTCTGATTCAGAAAATATTAACGGATTGGTTTACTAAAGGCTGTTCACTTTGCAATGGAAGTTGCACTTTGTAAGAGAATTTCCCACAGAGCTTAGTGAATGAGGTGAAGCTCTGCTGACTTCCATCATTCAATCATGTGCAAGGAAAAAAAAATTGTTTTTTTTGTTTTCCTTGCATGTGATTGGGTATTGTTTGCAAAAGTGAAATTTTACCATAAGCTCTGGGGAGAATTCTATTGCAAAGTGAAACTTCCCTTGCAAAGTGAACAGCCGTTCTGCCTTTGGTAAATCAACTCCAATTTGGTGAGACATGCCAAAAATGATTCTATAATATTTAGAGTTAAAATTGCAATGAAAATTGCTCCCAGAGTTCTTAAATTTTGTCTTGTATTCCCTTAAATGTATATGTGGTTATGGCTCTGTATGATGCATGACACTGTGTGGGCACATTCAAAGTCTGTCTCTTGTTGCAAATGAATAGACATCAAACAGCAACCTCTGCATATGAAGGTACCTCAAGAGTATACAAAAAAGAAGTTCTTACACATATATATATATTACACATATTATACAGTATGGATGATGTACATAGTTGATTGATATAAATTGCACATAACAACTTTTATGAAATTACCCTTCACATTATGACTCCCCTTAACATCAGAATTCCCCCTACATGTCAGAATCACCCCATCACATCACTATCTTCCCTATAAATCAGTGGCAAGGTCAGAGTCCCCCATCACATCAAAGTACCCCCATAAAAAGACCCCTATCACATCAGAGTCCCTTATCACTGCAGAGTCCCTGACAAATTATAGAGCCCTCATCCATTTCTAATCCAGGGCAAACTCTCGTGCCCACCACACCCAAAACAAATGGCACCCCAGGGTGCCATAGCACCCTAGTTGAGAAACAATGATCCAGATATTTAAGATGTCTCAATTTGACCCTACACCCACATACTTACCTCTAGAGCATGGCCAAATCATCTGTTCAAAAGTTGCCAGTTTTAGTCGATCTCTATGGACATATGCCAAAGATTATATTGATGTGCCTCAGGATGCTAATCTCTATGTGGATTACAAATTAAAGATGGTTGTCTTACTCCCATGCACTTTCAGTCTAAAATTAATTATTCTACATAATGATTATTATATGGAGTCAGTTTGGTTAAGATTTTAATGTTAACTATCAACTTTTGCATGAAAGACAAAGTGGCTGAACTCCGGGAGCAGCTTCCATTGCAATTCTAGTTCTAAATATTATAGAATCCATTTGGCTATTCCTCAACTCATAATATCTTTGTGGAGATTTTTTTTTTTAGACTTGTGGTTGCTGTCTGACTGTCTGTAAATTCTCTTTTGTATTTACTCAATAAGAGTAGATTTTCATGTGGGAATAAATTGGATTGGACCTGTGAGCACGCTATACATTTTATATATGTGCATTTTTGATACTTTTGATATTTTAGCTTTAGACTACAAATAAAAATTAGCATTCAAATATCATTTTTGTATTTGGTTTGTGGCAACTGTACAATGCTTTTGCACAGTTTTGTTTGAGTTTTATTGCTGTCCATGCTTCTGCTGGGGAGTTTTACCCTCTCTGTTGGATCTAGTGACCATTTTTCCTGTTATAGAAAGTTACTGGAATTCCAAAATTTTAGAGTTGTCCCAGTATAAGGAATAGAACGGAGATCTTCCAGTAAGGACTCTGGTGACAGCTGTCTAGGAGGAATTTTCCTTTTGCTTTAGGGGGGATTTACACTTATTTCCTTTTGTGTCACAGGAAATAAAGGTAAATATGCATGACAGAGAGAGGCAGCAAAAAGAAAAAAAAACTAGCATGGGTCTTAAAGTTGAAGTTTACCCTGTTTATATTTTGCCTTCCCTGGTTTAGCCCCCCTCCTTAACATGCTAATGACATTTTTAAATACAACCTTTCTGCCTTCATTACATACCAGTGCTGTCATCACTGGGTCTCTGTGCTTTGTTATTATGTATTGCAAGCAGACCATGACTAGTGAAAAGGGTCACCAGGGTGCTATGAATAGTTCCCTGAACCCCTCTCCCCCCCCTCAGCCCTAATGCAAGCAGTGCGCTGCCTCCTGGAAGGATTTACACAAATATCAAAACATCTTCATGAAAAATCTAAGTGCCTTAAACACATAATAAAGATGGTACCTACATCCCAGCTTATTGACACTGGGTAACTGGGTACCATCATAAACTTCACAAACAACATATCCGTTAAAACCACAAAATAATATTTATTACAAGAACATATATTTATTACAAGAACATCATAAAAAATTATTTAATTAGCAATAAAGAAGACCATGCTGAAATTATAGCTCCCAACAGCCCTGCTGTTCCTGCGAAAAACAACAATGATCAATATTATATTGTTTAGTAGATGTTTAAGGCAATATTAAAGTGGTTGTAAAGGCAGAAGATTTTTTTTATCTTAATGCATTCTATGCATTAAGATAAGAAATCTTCTGTGTGCAACAGCCCCTCCCCCAGCCCCCCTAATACTTACCAGAGCCCAATCTCGATCTAGCGATGTCCACAAAGCCCCTGGTCATCCGTGACTCTCCCTTCTAATTGGCTGAGACACAGCAGCAGCACCATTGGCTCCCGCTGCTGTCAATCAAAGTTAGTTAGCCAGTGAGAGAGAGGGGGCAGGGCCGAACTCTAGAGAATGCCCACATATGATGCTGTGCCTTCCCATTTGAAAGAACTGAGGTCCAATGAATGAAAAATGTGGCCCAGGGAGAGTAAGGCTAGGAAGGTAATGGCTAGATGCAGCTGGATGTCCTCCAGACAGAAAATGAGGCAGGCTCTGACTTGCTGCAGCTTCTAATGTATACCATGAAAAGCTCACATACACAGTATTATAATTTTCAAGTAAAAAAGTCTGTTATTGTTACAATGGCAATAGAGGTAGAAATCGGCTTTAATGAGCAAAAAGTAGTTTATATAAGGCCCCTTCAAATGGAGTGGAGCCCGCTCTGATCAGCAGGGGATCTGTGAGCTGGATGGATGTCACATCTGTGCCTACTTATTTTCTGCAGAGAAGACATGGGTCAGGCCCTGCTGAGCTCTATGGGTGGCTGGGTTTAAATGGACCTCGCTGAGTCTGGCAGAGGTGTATGAATTTCAAATCTGGTTGTACAGCGCTACAAATAATTTGGCAGGTAAAACAGTGAACACGTGTATTTAACTATTTGCCAAGAATTCTGCTTTACAACTAGGAAAATTCTTAACTTGATTAGATGAGAACAAGAGTTTTTCTGCCCCGCTAAGAAAATAACTTACAAACCCATTATGAAATTGGTAAACAGACTGACACAAACCAATACATAAAGGAAGACCCAATACACGAGAGGCAAATTGAATTATGTTGTTTGTGGATACTGTTTTCCTGCCAAATAACAATCAATAACCACTTAATGAAATGCACGGTCATTTTCCAAAAATGGTGAAAAGCCATGCCTACCTTGTAAAACAAGAGGACATTTGATTAGTTCCTGCAATAGGCACAAGTATTTTCTGTCCTCTATTTTTGATAAATCAGAAACACTGGTCAAAAAATTCAGAGGTGGAGCGTATTTAAAACTTTTTTGCACACTGGCCTCACAAATTTGTAAATATTTTTAAATATTCAATCAAGATTTCTTTTGTGAGACAGGGTAAAATCACTCTTTAAGTAACCTCTTCATTTTGAGCCTTTGTAAATATTCTCTATTTAATATAATCAAATATAAAATAAATAATACAATATTATATTGTAATTAAACCCAAGAACAAAAATTTTCTTTTTCTTTTAGTGTCATCTGCAGTAGGACACGGTGACCATACGTGCTCACTGTACTGTAAAAGCATTGTCGCCCTAGGATCGGACCACGGAACATATCCCACTCCTTAGCAAACATAGAAGTAGGTCTGGGGCCCTCAGAGATAGAACAGTGCAATTAATAAGACTACCACACAGGAAGTTATCAGGTCACAAGATTTTTTGGTGAGATCAATGGGTATTCTTTGCACTTAATGAACAGATATAACAAAACACCTTCATTCATAAGAAGTATGTTAGCAGACCAAAAGAGACCACACTGTTAGTATGTACATGCTCTTTAAGTGAACACACTATTTAGCCTTAAAAAGTGTCACAAATGAAGCCATGACAGAACCAACATTAAAGAAAATGTAATTTATTTACTTTTTTATGTTTTCTTTACTTATCAGAACTACATACACTTATAAAAACTTGTAAAAACTAAATAAAAAAAGTACTTGTTTTCTTTTCAATTGGGTAAATATTAAATATTACAAATATTTTGTAGCTATACTTGCAGAATCAGGCAATGAGTTCTATGTGATGCCCATGTTTCCTGTAGGCTTTCCTTACAGCTGTTGTGTTAAGAAAATGAATGACTAAGAGGAGCAACACTGTCCCCTCTCTTTCTCCTAGCAGAGAAATGAATATCCTATCCTAGGGCTCCACTGTACTTTGCTACTAAGAGATTTAAAGGAGAAGTACAGCCAAAGCTCATTTCGATGTACTTCTCCTGTGAATCACAGTGGTGCAGTACATCTTGCACTCCTGTGACCCGTTTTCAGCAGACAGCAGACTGAAGCACGCTGTCAGCTGATGTCACAGAGCCGGTTCAGGCTCAGGGAAGGATCACAACCATATGGACGGGATCTGCCCACATGCCTGGACCGGCACCTGGCTCAGGCTCTCAGCGAGCTGCTAAGAGCCTGCGCCAGGTCGCTCCCACCCCCTCCACAGCCCAGTGCTCCAGTGAGCGCAGAGGGGCAGAGCAGAGAGCCGCTGACTGACAGTCACCAGCTCTCTGCTCAGGGAGCTCTGAGAATCAAGCGATCGGCGGTGTTTTGATTGCTTGGTTTTCAGTCTAAGACCCCTTTTACACTGAGGCGCTATGCAGGCGTTCTAGCGTTAAAAATAGCACCTGCAAAGCACCCTGAAACAGCGGCTCCATTCACTCCAGCATGAAAGCCTGAGGGCTTTCACACTGGAGCGGTGCGCTGGCAGGGCGTCAGAAAAAGTCCTGCCAGCAGCTGCCTTGGAGTGCATTAGGAGCGGTCAACTCACCGCTCCTAAAGCACCCTTGTCCATTGAAAACAATGGGGCAGCACTGCTATACCGCCGTGTATTTACCTGTTTTAACCCCCGCTAGCGGCCGAATAGCACCGCTAAAACAACGGTAAAGCAGCGCTAAATAGCGCCGCTTTATCACTGACGCCCAGGGCGGCTCAGTGTGAAAGGGGTCTTAGAGCCGGACTGATGCTTCATCCACTTAGGTAAATATGATTAAACAAAAATAAAACATTCCCAGAACTTCTCTTTTAAATATTGTTGGTGGTATCTTGACTTGCAACATTTAAATCAATGTGCTGCTTATCATAATAATTAGAATTTTTTAAATCTCTCACTAGCAAACAGAATTAAACAACAGAATAGATCAAGTTCTAGGGGTACATTTATTAAGCAGCAGTATACCACAAGTCATACCACAGCCATACTACTGTTACTTTATTAAATAAAAAAAAAAAAAAGCATTGCACTTTTATAAAGCACAGTGGTGTGCTTCACAAATGCCAGCAAAGCCAGCAAAGTACAATAGACATTAATTGGAAGTCATTGGACCTGTCACATGACCAGCTATCCCCCAATCATGGAGTTTTCTATGTATTCGTGCAGAGGTATTTTAAATCTGTGGGAATACAGACGCTCCACACCTTGACACACATTTTATGAATGAATCATACAATGTGGGCTATGGAGTGTAGAGCCAAGCAAGATATAATGTGAAGTGGATAGTGATATCCACTCTCGTTAGAAAGTAACCCATTAGTCAGTCTTCAGTGGCTGCCAAAAAAGCAAGTAGGAAATGCATTGTGTCATGAATGTAGCTGCTACCAAGTATGTGAATGATAATAAAGATTGTTAGAAAAAATAAAGGTATATAAATATATATATGTGTATATATATATATATATATATATATATATATATATATATATATATATACTGTATATATATATATATATATATATATATATATATATATATATATATATATATATATATATATATATATTTTATATAATATTATACAGTATTAAGTTTTAGGACATTGACAAAAAGCAATTACTGTTTATCTTTACTGAAAGTGTAAGTCAAGTAAATGATATCACTATTTCATATAAACAGTCCCTGAAACTTAGCAAGTTTTGTCGTAAAAGTTTTTACTTTGAATTGGGAATATATAGGGCTTGTGTTGCTTCTGAGTAGTAACAACTTTGGCTTTTATTGTATGACGTTTCCCTGTCCGTGCTTTTGGAGAAAACAAGGTGCGCTTCATAATCTTTTTTTTTTTTTCTTTTTCATTTACCTCATGGATATCAAGGTTATGAAAAATCCCGGAGTCTAAACAGCATAGCTGGCATGAGTGGAAATACGCTCAGACTGTCTCCTATCTCCACCCCATTTGGGTCACCATCTGCAGTGAGACGCCCGCGCTCTCCCATTCCCTCCATCTTATAGCATGGACTCAACCAGCCAATAAGGGGAACATAAACTAGTAATAAACATGAAAAAACATCAACACTGGCAAAATGAACAAATAAAAGACTCTAACAAATTTTATTATTTTTTAACAGGTTGACAAAAAATATAGATTATATGCAGATATATTTAAAAAGAAAACATCTTTGGCTTTTAAAATAAGAAAAAAATACAAAAAAAATTACAAAAAAAACATTTTGCACTTTGCTGAGGAATATATATATTTAAAAAAAGACTTCCATGACTGAACGTGAATGGGATTGGTGTGCTCCAGGAAGTTGCTGCTGTGGAGTAGAAAAGGCTCTTCCGCTATGGAGGCAGAAGCACCAAAAGAAGGTCAAATTAGGGAGTAGAGGAATGCAAGGGTATAGCTTTTTTTACTAAAAACAATTATTTATTTCCTTCCTAAAATAATGAAGGCAAAAAAGATGAAAAAAAGGTAAACAGATATATATCTATATATATGTGTGTACAAAAGAATGACTACTGTTAAAACCCTACTAAATATATATCTATATATTTATTTCAAATACATGATTTTTTTTTATTTTTTTTTTGGGTGCCCTTTTTTATTTTTGTTCCTTTTTCCTTTATTAAAACCTTGATCTTATTCCTATGGAGCTGCTTTGTGCTTCCTGGTCATTCCTCACCACCATACTCTCAGGATAATATGAGCCATAAGTCAAACTAACTGATAAATATATATATATATATATATATATATATATATATATATATATATATATATATATATATATATATTTATTTATATTTATTATTATACATTTTCACGTTTCCTTGTTTGCATGATCTACTGTTGCAAGCAATAAAAAGACTGCCTGACTGCATGTTCCTAAAAGACGATTGGTTAAAAACTGTATACATTGTAGCGTAACACGGTGACATTCCCATAGCAAGCTAACCTTTTTTGGTGCATGGCTCTATTGACTTGTGGTTTCCTTTTTTGTCAGAAAGCTGAGTCCACTTCTCCTCTCTCTTTCTCCCTCTGTTTCTCTCTCCTTTTTTCTGTGTTTTCCTTTTTGCACTTTTGTCTCTTCTCTCTCTTTTTTTTTTCTTTTTTTTCTTTTTTTTTTTGTTCTCACGCAGAAAATTATAAGGAGAGTCCTGTCCTTGTCCGATATATGCAGGCGGAAGCAGTCACTGTGAATTAATTGATTTGATCCCCTAGATACAATCTTCCTTCCAAACCCTGATTTCAGAACAAACACAAATGTAACAAATTAAACAGAAATTTTAAAACAAACACAAAACGCAACTACAACAAAGGCAATGTCTTGAAAAGGTGGAAAATTTTTGAGAAAAAGCAGTTTATGGCATCAAGAACAGATCAAATCAACGTTCCCATGCAGGTGGGATAAGGATTTCAAAGTAAAGTTGGCTACCAAGAAGAAAAATGAAAGGATTGAATAAATAAAAACTGGATTCTTCTATTTTTTAAATTGAGGTTATATACAAGTGGCTTGCACTGGAATCGAGTGAAGAATGTGTTGATCTATGACTATTTGAAAGGCAGGAATCTGCCATGGATGCACTAAAGCATCAAAAGAAAAATAACAATATTAAAAGGAACTGGAAAGTTATAACAAAACAAAAAAAAAGTTAAAATACTATTTAAAGATTGCATTTTCCTAGCCAGCATGTGTTTGCATGTTATACTGTAACAATGATATTTAATGTTATATGCAAAAAAAGGTATATTTTCCTTCCAGACTACAAAATCTGACAACGTATAAATTTAGCCAGCCATTTTGATGAGTTCCTTAAAGGCACTACTTAAAAAAGAGGAGTGTAAGTAATTGAATATTGCATTAGACAAGTATTCTGAAGGTGCTTCTCTGTGTGAATACTCTACTGTTTAGAATCAAAGTAATACTTGTGGGATGCATTTCCACGTTTGAACACCAGCATTCTGGTGTTTTCGTTTATTGAACGTTAGATAATAAGTTACTGGTTCTAATGGGTATTTTCTCTCTCTCGCCCTTTGTTTGTTAATCACAAATGATGGCTTTGAAAGGGGTTTTGATCTGCTGTTGGTTCATTTTAGAACTTTAAAATCAGTAGGACTTCTGGAGAGCAGAAGAAGGAGAGAATGTAGCAAAAGGTCAGACATGTTGTTGCCCTAATTTCTACTCGCAAAACATGATGGCCAAAGCATGAATGAAATGCATCACACTGAAGGAGTTATACTTAAAGGGAATTTGGGAAAAACAAAGTACAACTTATTATTTTTTTTTTTTTTTTTTTTGCAGAATAGCACCTTAACATTTATAAGGCACAAACATGCAGAAAGTTTGGAGTTTTATGTGATACTTCTTATTGGCTAACTTAAGTTATTAGAGATGCAAGCTTTCAGAATAACTCTACTAAGTCACAAACATGAGCAAGTTGGTCCATAAGCATCTGATTTAAACCTTCCCATAGCTAAGGGTTTTTAAGAGGTACCCGCAGGGTACTTCCACTATTCCTCCCCCGTGGCAGTACAATTTTAACCTCTAACCAACCACGTAACGTATATATATATATATATATATATATATATATGACAGCAACAAATGTGGGCTTTAACGCCTGGCTTTTGCACAAATGCGTCCACAGTGGCATGAGGTTGTGTGCTAAGAGTGCATTCACTCCATGCCCCCATCCCTGCATTCTTACCACAGTCATGTGGAAGTTAATATCATTATTTTTTTGGCGTGAAGGCAGATAAATACCTGAGAAAAAAATACCCAAGTCCTGGAAATTTACATTTGTAAACTTGTGCCCTTCATCTAATTTAATACATGTTGGTGCAATTCCATTTAATGAAATATTATTTAAGAAAAAAGATTGTGGTAAAAAAATGGTTTAAAAATGTGGTAAAAAAATGCTTCCTTGAACTTTTGTCATCTAGTCCCTAAGCCTCTGTGGTCTGACCTGATGTTATGTATCGTAAACTCATCTTGATAGATTTGTTACTTGACAGTGACCCAGAACAAGTACGCAATTCAAAAGTT
Organism: Aquarana catesbeiana; assembly: GCF_042186555.1. Lineage (NCBI taxonomy): Eukaryota > Metazoa > Chordata > Amphibia > Anura > Ranidae > Aquarana > Aquarana catesbeiana. The sequence goes on along the minus strand of NC_133333.1, from coordinate 55,064,743 downwards.
CCGACTTTACTGGCTGCATTTTTGTTCTGGGTCAGTGACTTAGAAAGTGAAGCAGCCAAATGATGATTATGACAGGAAAGCAACTAGAAGCTTCAAACAAGGTGGCAGGACCTGTATTTCTGCCATGGAAGGTTAACTTTAAGGTGAAATAGTGGTATTTTTTTGGAGTATTTTCTACCCTATGCAACTTCCTATAAAATTGAATTAAAATATTAAGGAAAAAAAACTTAAAGTGGCACTGCAGGCACCACATTATCCCCCCACTATTAAGCCCTTTGCCAACATTCAGATCATTTAATGTTTTTTTTTAAAAGTTCTTTCTAAATAGGATACAAAATAAGGTAGTACTGAGTATTACCAGGGAGGCAGACTTTTTAGGCTAAGAACCAGTGGAGAAGATATAGCAGTATAAAAAATATAAATTTATTGAAAAATACAATATCTAAAAAACAATGACAATTGTAACATATGGCATCTATGATTATTGTGCAGTGAGCCCTTGTATGTCTACGCGTTTCACCGTTAGGCTTCCTCAGGACATGGCCAAGGTTCACAGATGAGACAGAGAAGGAAATATGTCTCTCTATCTTAAATTGGAATGCAAAATTATGCAAGTCATGGTAGCATGAGAAAGTTCAATCAGCAGTAAGAAAGTATATTAGATATAGCTAAATATCTCAGCAGGGGCATGTAAACAATATTCCTAATTAAGGGAGCAGCCATTAGAGGGAGGAGGGCCAACACCGGATTCACCACTTAGATCCTGGATTTAGTATCAGCAATGCTGAAGGCTCAATACAATCCCATCGCTGCATATTCAGGATACAAATAATCCAGCGTGCCCCTGGGAGACAGCAATACACTGCACACTTTCTAAATAGCTTAAATTCGTCAGTGAAGTTAGCCTCCCATGGTGCCTCTTGTTGATGCATCTTCGTCGATTAAAGATTGCCAGGGTCAAAATTTATAGGAGGTAAATTTCACTAATGTGAAAGAAGAGCTTCTTCTAAAACTAAAGCTCACAATGGACCCATTGGTGATATCAAATGCCATTGGTGACTGGACTGCCATTTTTTCATGGAGACAACATGCCAGCCCACAGTCTGTAATGAGATGCCACTTATATCAAGTTATAACAGATCTCCAATCAAAATAACGTCTTTTTCTCCCTTAAAACTCATAAACAGAAGCAGGATGCACAAAATACTTAGGCTGAAGAAAATCCTCTCTTCGGATCCCAAGGCATACAGTCAAAGGAACCAAAGGCCTAGGCATCCAGTCACATGATGTCTGCTGAAGGGTTAAGTCAGAGTTTAGATGCACTAATCCGCCCTTTCAAAAGAACTCAAATGGCCAGATGCCTTGATAATGTGTGGATACATGCGAAACGTTCAATGGACATCAAATTCTCTGATAGCTTGTGTGAGTGCCCCATGCTGCTATTTTCCTTGCAGTGCCTCACAAGATCATGTCTGGGTATTGTGTCATGTGAGCGGCTGCTGTGGGATTCTGAGGCAGTGGTTAATTCACCCAAAGAATTTTGTGTCATCTGGCATCATTTCTAGCTTATGGGAGTTTGACAAAATGTAAGTAGGTTAAAAATAAAGAAATATTTAAAGCACCTCTAATAACTCTGACGATCTTTTCCTCCACCTGGGATCCCAGCTTAACTTGCTCATACTTACTGCAGGAGAGAACAGATACCTTCAAAAAGCAATAGACGGCGGTTTTCCTCAACTGCATGGGGACAAGTAATGCCACTAAAGAGCATTCTTATGCTCCAGATAAGTTTCTGGCTTTGGCTAAAAATATAAAGTAATTAGGTGAACTGTGCATCTCACGTGATGCCTGCAAGCAACACTTAGTCTCGTTTCCATGCTTCACTGCTAAATTTAGATCTTTTCTGAAGCACATTTAGAATGCACACATGGACAAGCCACATACATACATTTTACTGAAGCCATTAAATACTCCCAGTCAGATCCATTTTTATTTATACTACAAAGCCATTATTTTTACATATATTTGCACACAGAAGCAAAGCATTAGAATGTAGTTGCTAGCATTTTTCAGAATTATGCATCTTATGCTCTTTTCTGTGCATTGTGTCCCCTGACTGAAATAAATATAGCACTGCACATGTCCATAAATGACATGATATTCTGTTTTCTTCTGTCTGAATGGCACCATAAAAGTATCCTTTCTCTGGATCAGTTGTATTTGATGCAGATTTGCAGATATATCCCAGTGTTGCATTTAGGTGCAAAATTAGAGCTAACATTTCAATTGATCGTGTTTAGGGAAAGGGTTTAGGTTAAAGTACAAGCAAGCCTTAATATTAAAGTTTGTAAAATTAATAGCTCGCCCTGTTCATGTTAAAATTAGACATTTTTATTATATTGTCCCTGTAATTATGCTTGATTCAACCTGGTGATCATGTCAGTTTTAAGCTCCATGGATCATTTCTGGAAAAAGGTCCAACAACCCTGCTGGATCAGTGCTAAAATTCCAGCAGTGTTGTCACTCTCTTCCCACATTATGAGCACAGACTAGCTCGGGTATTGCCAGTTATAAGGAGGGTGGACAATGCTGGGCTTTTTTCTGGCTTTGTCATATGATGTGAGGGGGCTCCAGCCACTGCTGCAGTAAATGTGAATGGAGGTAGTGTTGGTATTTAACTGAGAGTAAAACCAACCAAAAAAATTGTTTTAAAAACGTATTTGGCAGCATTGTTTGAAAGTCAATGTAACACTTGGCAAGCACTACATTGATATTTTGTATTCTAGAATTTACAAAAAACATTAAGAATAATGAAAACCTGTTTGTTGCTGTTTTTTTGGCAATGATACATTACTTTTAATTTTAATTATGATAAATTAGTTGGTGCCAAAACAACCAGGCCAATTTTATCACACCGAAAACAGACATATAAACAACTCTGCTTTTGGGCTTTGTTGCCAATTCTTGTCTAAAGGTTCCCATGCAGAGAAGGATGATAGACTAAGAAATGTTCTTTTTGGATACTGAATTGCTCTCCACAGGAACCAATCTCACTAAAAAAATAGGTGTTACTTGTGCAAGCTCCAGAGCTGTCATGCGATCCCTGTTTCACTACTTGGAGAGTCACTCACTCAAGATGAGCATGGTATACTGGTATTTTTTGGAGTATTTTCTACCCTATGCAACTTCCAATTAAATTGAATTAAAATATTGAGGAAAAAAAGCTTAAAAGGGGCACTGCAGGCGCCACATTTATCCCCCATCATTAAGCCCTTTATCAACATGCAGGTCTTGAAAAAATAGGGTTTGATTTACTAAAGGCAAATCGACTTTGCACTACAAGTGCACTTGGAAGTGCACTTCCAAGTGCACTTGTAGTGCAAAGTCGATTTGCTCTTGTTAGATTTAATCATATTTACATGCCAGTTTTTTTTTTTTTATTATCTATTCGTTTTTGTTTAGGATGATATTAAAAGTAAACTGAGCATGCAGTAGGGGTGCTGTCATTGCTAACTTATTTTAGAAGCTGCTATTTCCTTAGCTGTCATACTCATCCCTACCATGCTCCTGATGCAGTCAATTAATTCAGGACGCTGGATTTTACATACTTGTTCACAGAACACCAATGTTCAATATTCAAAAGAGTATTTTTCCAGTTTACGGGATGTGATAAAATAGGGAATGTAGTGAATTGCCATTCCCGGGTCAAGAAACATGTAAGTAAGTAACTCTGGAGATGACTTTCAAATGTTGACAACTGAGGTGTGGCTTCTGATAGCACCCCAGTGCCAAACACCAATACCTGTCATATTTGCCTAGCACCATGGATTACTAAATCATCTGTAGGTTGGAACATCTAAAAAGCAAAGGCTAAGGCCCAGCTTGATTATCTGTTGTGCTTAGCTGAGTTTCCATTGTCACCGATCTTATTTTAAGTTGCCCTGTAAAATAATGTAATATTTTTTCCACCTATTTAATTTAAAATTGAAAATAAAAGGGAGGCAGACTTCTGGTCCCATATCACATTGCATCAAATCTGTTTCACTCTTTCACATTTTCCAGTACATTACTGAAAATTTGATGGAGTATTGGAATAATTTCAATTATACTTGAAATATTTTAAGAAATTATTCAGTTATTTTACTTGGACTGATCACCAAGTGCAAACCAATGGAGTTTATTTACCAAAGGAGTAGAGAATGTTCACTTAAATGAAGCTGTATTTAATATAAACACCATATTTTGTGCTGGGAAATAAAAAAATAAAAATACTTTGCCATGCACATGGACTTTTTAGATGTATTAATTAGCAAACATTAAAGGATTGATAAACAGATAAACAGTAACCCTTATATATTTATCACATATTCCAACTCTGCAATGTCCATCTGCATATCTAAGCAAAGCAATGCACTGAAACAAAGTATTCCTAATACAGTAAATGTAAATGTGCAATATGTAGATAAGATTGTATATAAAATATAATGTAATATAAATAATACTTTAAATATTTAGTATCGGTATTAAATTGACAACCAAAGTGAGCCAAATTCCAGATAACAACTACATTATGAACCCTGGCACTTTGTCACTTTTACACATTTCTAAGCCAGTAATTTGGCTCTGCATTTGCTAATATACAGACGGATGCTTCATATTTCCAAACATTCATAATATAGATCATTGTTACAATGATAAAAAATACAAGAATATTTAATAATATGACTCATAAGTCATCATATGACTCAATCAGTTATCTTCACTAGGCCATATCAACTAATAAGGTTTCGGCTGTCATAAATGTAAAGGACAGACCGTATTTTTTAGGGTCTGCACACTTTGCGCAAAGAAATTAGGGAACAATCCTCCATCTGAACTTAATATTAAAGTCAATCCAAGTCAGCATATTGATTCATGCTTGTACTGTGGGAAAAAAAGGAAATTAATTTAATTAAAAAAATAAAAAAGTACCTTTCCTTGGCCATGGATCTTAACAGGGCTTAGATATAATAATTAGCGCATGTGATAAACAACTTTCCTACTGACACCCATATAATTCTTCACACACTCCATGCTCACAATGTCCACAAAAAAGTCAGGGAACTGCAAAAAATATATATTCTTGATAAATTCATTGCCGTAGATTGAAAGGAATTTGATTTTTCCTGTATGCAACTTATACTATGCAAATTTCAGATCTCCTCTCTCCTTCTCCTGACTCTCTTAGTATGTGCCAGGGCAATTGACAAAATCCCTTACACAAAATAAGCATCTTGTGTTTTATGTGCATGTATTATATGACTTTCTGGCCAGATTGATTTCATGCTTGCAAACATATTCCTGGCTGTTTCTTCACATTTTTTAAAATTATTTGTTCTCAATTGATCATTGCGAGATGACTGAAAAAAAGGATAACTTATATTAAAGAGTAATTTTATTTTTCTTGGTTTCTTTTTTTTTCCCTAGCCAGTAAAATAATGTACTATTTGTTAAACACACTTCAGTGAGGCTTCATTGGGAACCTCACATATGCAAAACACAATCATTGATGATCCCCAGTGTTCACAATGATTGATCTGGTCAACTCAGTGCATGACAAGGTTCAGTGCATGACAAGGTCCTTAAGTCACTAGTTGCTCTCAGGGTTACCAAATCTATTCTCCAGCACCACCAGTAGGGCACATTCTTGTAGGTTCTTGAAAGGAAACCTGTTGTGACAGAAACAGGTAAGGCATATGTAGCTGATTTCCTTCTGAAAAAAAAAATACTGGCTGTTATGCTGATTCTTCTGGCTTCAGGACTCTTATTTGACCTAGACAAGTTTGCAGATAAGAAATCAGAAGTTCTAAAGGCAGAGAAACAGTAGGAAGGTTTGGGCACAACTATTTCAGAAAGTGCCCAGCTTCTACCCATACCAGCTTTCCTTTATTGCTAATATTCTGCTGCTCAATGAGTAGATCCAGAAAACAAACCCTGCTGGTAATACCAGCTTACGTCATCTGCTATGCATGTAGGCTATGTTTAGTAGCTGCTCTATGATGGGATTCTATAAAAGTTTTTTTATTTTGTGTGATAACAGAAATTCATGTTATCACCAAGTTGGAGGAAAAGGGCAGGACCCAACTAAATATGTGCATAGAGTGCACCTGTCTTATTGGATGAACATGTGTAAACATAAAATATGGAAGCTGCAGACCATGTTTTTATTATTTTTTTTAATCCAGAACTCCTATAGAACACCCCTTGTAGAGTATACTACAAAAGTAATATTTATGCAGGACATTTTGAAGCCTGAAAACTGACCAGGATGTAAATTACTTCAGAATAGAAGGACAAGGGTAAAATAAACAAAAATCACAACAGATTTTCCAATATACAAAGTGATGAAGAGATTGGTAGGAATAGGCAATGCATGTGCATTAGTGTTACATAGGATGAGCTAAAATTACCATCTCTCATTTAACAAGACAAACAGTAAGTTGCAGTTACCCATAAGAAACAATCAGCGGTCTCTTATGAATGTCTGCTCTAAAATAATGAAAGGTAAATTTTGATTCGTTGCTGTTGCTCATTGCAATTGACAAATCACTGATCTTGTCCCTGTTTTATTTATTAACCCAGTCTTGAGGATTTCATTTTAACACTTCAGGTTTGTGATGATTAAAATTCAGTAATGCAGCTAAGGGCATGAAGTACCTTATGTCAAGTGTCAAAAGGTGTAGGTAACTAAGGGTGTGCTATAGCATACATTGGGTAGAATAGAACTATAACAGTGATAGATTGCATTGAATGCACTTAATTTTGTATCTATAGAGATCCCATGTAGTCAACACTCTCTGGAAGGGTATCTGGAAGGGGTGTTCCTGCCAATAGAATGGTCCATATGGAAGACAGAGTTGCAAATGTAGATATGCCCGGCACAGTCGGAAGGCTGTGTTAAAGTAGATAATACAAAAATGCAAAAACTTTATTCAAATGCAAAATGATAGTCTCTCCATCGGATTATGTATTAGCATGTCAGAAAATGCATTTTTTTTTCAGTCATAACTTTTGCCGTTGTCTTCCTTTAAAAAGAAAAAAAAAAATCTTGCTGACCTTTTAGAATATAAACACCTCCAGACCAATGGCCCAGACTATTTAATTGCTCTCTTAAATCTATGCCACTCTTGGCAGTGGTCACAGTATGACCCATGCCCATCACAAATATCTCTAACGACAAGGGAATGAATACAAATTAATTTGAGCTAGAATATAGGCCATTTAATGTACTATTCTTTGATGAAAGATTTTGTAACCTACTATTATTATTTATTGCCCAGACTTTTATAAATTGTCTGCTTTGTCATTTGTAGTAAAGGTTTTCCCAATGCTTGCTGTTTATAGTGAATGTAAACAAAGCAACTTTTAGAGTGTTATCAGAATATCTTTGTCACAGATGTCACACGAATGTGTAAGACAAAAATACACATTAAAAAAAATCAATATTGTTTTATTAAACAACACCCCCATCCCCTCCATGTGAGAAGGGTTCTAGTAGAAACTTATGTTGAGCACATATTATATTTATTTTATTATGCTGAAAACCCTGACAAACGTTTTAACTGTAGTAACAGATTAGCTTACCACTTCTACTGCAGATATCTAATGCAGATATATTATATGATTGATTCATATGGTATATAATTTAAGTTGCATAGACTAAATTAATGGCATAATACAATATATATTGCTGTCTGAACAGCGCACATCCTTTAAAGTCAGTCTAGCTAGTTTGAAATATTGCTTTTGTTGCTGTATGCCAGCTTTGTAAATTTTCTCCTCCAAACATATTTGTTAAGTTTGCAATGCATGTAGCACATGGATCCTGGGAATTGTTTACCAAAGAACTGTCCTGGAGATACCAATACACCGTTCTGTTACTTTGTTATACTGCAGTGCTACTGAAAACTTAATCAAATACACTGCAGTAATACCTGTGGTGGCAGAACATTAACCAAAATATAGTTTGAAAAAAAGGGCTGGAGGAGGACTTTAAAATATTAGCTAACAAAAAAAGGCAGCTGCGAGAGGGCATAAAATATTGATGTGTGGAGAAAGAAAAGTAAAGATGTGATTCAAGGTATTACCACTATGTAAATCACTTGTAAGGCCACACCTTTACTATGGGATACAATTCTGTTCACGGCACTGTAAAAAAGGGAAGAAGATATAGATGGGAGATTAAAGGTCGGCAACATTAAAAAAAAAAAAGGATATTAGAGCTCATAAATGAAAAGATCAACGAATCAGGTTTGTTTTGCCTGGAAATGTTTACCCCAAAGATCTGGTGTAATTATAGAATTAAAGTCTTACTAAACCCAGTAATATGAAAATAGTTCCTCTGCCCCCCCCCCCCCCACAGTGCCCACTGCTTATAAATCTTATTTTTATATTAAAATACTGCCACTATATACCTTTTTTATTGATCTGTATACCACGATCACATGATAAACCGTACAGTTTGTCCAATGCTGAGTTTTCAGATAGGAGGAGATTTCCACTACAGACTGTATACACGCTCACATGTGTGATGTCAATATCATGTGACATGAACAGTTCAACTGAAACAGGAAATGTTCTCTCCAGCAATAGTGACTAAACTGAGCATGTGCAGGACGGCAACCCTCACTGTATTATATGGTCTTGCCAAGATAGACAGTGCAGGAGGGAAGGATCTGTCCACATAGTGTCAAAGAGCCTTTTTACACAATGCAGAGGATTAACCCCTTATGTTACACAGTGAGTATAAGTATGCTATTCTGCATATACAGACAGATTTTACTTTTGTGGGTTTAGTAACACTTTAAGATGTCTAAAGGTATTCATAACTAATATGAATATTTTAAAATCTAATTTTTAATTCCAGTGACCCTATAAATACAAAGGAATGTGGATTATATATTGTGGAAAACAGGGATTTTCAAGGAGTGGTTAAAATATAGAACCCCGTAATTCATGAAGCAGTAATTGGAGAATCGGTAATGGAATTAATAATGGATTGGATGCTTCTCTTACAGCTATTAGTACACATATTTATACATGATATCAGATTTTTTTAATCCACATAATTAACTTGACTGCCATTTACAAGGTTAGGAGTGTTTCATTCTTGCTAGCAATGTGACTGTTGTAGAACCAGTGGACATAGACTTGATTTAAGTAGAAGAACAGCAATATGTTTCCCAAACCAGAACCACTAAGCATTTTTTATTCAGAGCAATAGCGCATCCTTCTAGTATGTTCTATTTGCAACAATTTGTATAAGCCTACCAATGTTCTACATTAATGTGGGTCGTGCTCTGTAGCACTGTTTAGTTATGTTGTAGAAGATAAAAGATTTTATGTTTATGTAGGAAAGCATTGACTACTGTTAGATTGCATTAACCTTTCTTGGTTTCTGGTAGCTTTAAAGATGTTTTATAGCTTTTCCTGGTGGTGATGACTTGCTTTCTTTGCGGTTTTAAAAGAATTGAGGCAATTTAGCCACACTCAGATCTGCACTAACTTTACATATAAGAAGGCATCAATTAAAAAAAACATAGAAATTTGTCTAAATTTTTTCCAGAACATGTGATGTGCACCATTGATGGTATACATTTTTGTTGGTGGAGGTACAAAATAGGGTTCAAGAAGTTTGGGCAAGTCAGCCTTTGGATAAGTTAGTCATTGCATGTGGATATAACCAGCAGACTAGACATTCTGTGCATCATTTGGGGAGGACAGTATTCTGTTACACCTTCATGATGTTGGGAAAGGGAATATGAGGATTTATATGAGGCCTTGAGGTGCCCTCAGGAAAGCAGGAAGAAGTATAAGTTCCAGGTTAAGGCCGCGCAATAACAGCCTGCCCAGGTAACAGGGTTTTAGGTATTAGGTGGGTGTTACATATGCAAATATTTAATAGTACAGAGGGCACTGCAATGATCTTAGTTTGATATGGCAACTCATGAATAAAATATGTATTGCTCCCTTCACCAATAAGGCATTGAAATTCAATGTGTTATGTTCCCTACATAATTTCAGCCCTTGCCTTGAAACCCGGCTTGCAACTATCATTTTTAGGTATACAGTACATTATTCTAAGGCTGGTAGTTTATAAAGATACATTCTTAAAATGGCTTATTGATTAAGGCAAAAAGCAATATGCAAAGTGCAGCAACCAATCAGAGTGCATCTTTCATTGATCTTACTTCAATAAAGTGGTATTTGATTTGCTGCTATAGGTTACTGCCTTTGGCATATCATCACTGCTCCTTTAGCTGCATAACTGATTGAACTTAACAGAAAATAAATCACAAAAATTTAAGTGTAACGCCACACAAAACTTTTTATCTGTGGACTCGGGAAGAGTTAGAACATCTGTGAGAATGATAATGCTGACACTCAATGTCCTGGTGACTACCATCACTAGGACAGGAAAAGAGCTGAATCTCATCAATGGTAAGGCAGACAATCAGAATCTATCAGAGCTGCTAACCTTTTCTTGCTTTACTCCATTCTGTTAAAGAATCAATGTTTTTTTTGTCGCATGTGAGCCTATTTGATAGATTTCCATTCACTTCTTGTCTCAGTGCCCACTGGTGCAGGAAGTGAGAACAATCCTCCCCAGCAGAGGAAAAAAAACTTGACAGAGGTTTGCCCCTCCCAAAACAAAACCTAAAGACAGGAGTTTCACTCAAGTTCTAGGAGTCTTAGGAAAAAACAATTCTAAACTCTGGTACCTCTAGCCAAATTAGCAAGGAATAATAATGCATTTTATCAAACCCTAGGCTTGGGATCACTCTGAAACAGTAGAAGGGTTTGCTTCTTAAGTTTTATCATAAGATTATATGACAAATGTCAGCAACCTAAAAAGCAGATAAATTTGCACTGTCATCTAAAATTTTACAAAACAGACCATCTTATTAACAATTTGACTTTATCAACAACAACTGGCTAACCATGAAAAATTAGCTTAGACTGTCATAATTATTCATCTATCGTTAACTAGTGGAAGCATCTAGTTAATGACTACCTAATTGTGCCCATAAGTATAAGAGAAAAAATGTGTATTGGATGGCTTTTTCTTGCAGCCTGAGCCGCCGCAAACTTACCAGCCACTATCTATCATTTTTGGTGACCTATGCATCTAAACACATTCGGCTTTCTTAGCTATGTACTGCCAAACATTATTTACTTTTTTTATATCTTCCCTGAAAAGTTTAAACATGCAATTTCATACAAAGGATTGTTTCCCAAAGTACAGCATTCACATGCACATGTAACTTTCCCCCAAGCCAGTGTCTTAAAAAAAATTACTGTTATGGGGATTTAAAAAAAAAAATATTGTCCAGTTTTCAGTGTCTGGAATGATTGTTTGTGATCAAAAACATCAAGAAGTTTGATGAAACATGCTAAAATTGTACTAATTGTATCTAATACCTTTGAACACTAAGTTTAACACCATTTTGTATAGGGTGTGGAGGTTTGGAACCTCTGTCAGGCTTTTAATGATATCTGTATCACTGCTATTTTTCTTGTACTACTTGTAATGGAAACAAGGGAAAATCTTCCCAATAGGATCATAGACAGTCCTAAACACAGCTAGAGGTTGTAACATTTAACCGTATTTACCAATACAGAAAAATCATTTCAGCTGTAGTTCCTCTCTAATATTCCAAATATAGCAACCATTCAAGAATACCACATATAAAGATTCATAAACAGCAAGTAATTGTATACAGTGGAAAGCCTGGAAGTTATATAATATTGGGTTCCCTATCTGACTGTATGCACTTATCCCAGAACCCCCAAAGTTCCACAATGCAAAGCATCTTGATCACAAGTGCAGAGCTTACTCACCTTACTCCATTATCACCCATGGGTGCATGTGAGAATTTGTAAAGAAAAGAATGCTTGTGTAACAATACGGCGACAGAAATAAAAAGTGCACAGTGTTAGGACATTTGTGTTATGTATCTGAAATAGAATAAAGTACAAATTTAAACACGGCAAAACGAGAAAATCTAAAATACATGAGTTTAAAGATAATATATTTTATTTTCAGAATGTATGATGGGCAGACAGAACCAAAATAGAGATTTATGGCATACTTATATTGGCAGAATTTAAAACCTATGTCATAAGATATGTTAGGGTCCACCATGCAGGGTCAGGGTCGCCTGACCACTCCATTTATTCCAGCTGCAAGTTGGAATATAGACTTTATTCTCCATGACAGATACTGAGACTGTTAGATGTATATATTCAATTTAAAAAATAAGGAACTTAAAATTCTATTTGTAAGATTAGTCCAGAATTTCATTGATCCACATGGTAGATATTTAAGCTTCTCAGGCCACCCTACACGGAAAACCTATAAGGGCATTTCAAGTGTTTTAAGTATTGCTTTTTATTCCTTTTTTTTTTTTTTTCTTCACAAGGACACTTCTGTAGAATCCACCCTGCTCATGCTGCATGTCTTAGCCTATGCATTTTGCAAGTCTATTACTTTCTATATGGTCCTTCCTACTGCTTTTTACGGGTTGCTGCTTTGCATTAACTATGATGATAAATGAAGAAAAAAAAGTTGACCGATACAGTAGCAATAGGATTTTGATATGCAATACTGTATGTATATGCCATCATGTCACATGACTTAAACACTCCTTATTGTTGTTAAAACAATGTGTTAAAACAAAGGCCAAACACAGCAGATTTGTCCAATGTGTGCATGTAGCGGCCTTTAGAGGTCTGATGCCTTTTAATGTAATAAGAACTCCCAGGTATCACGTCTACTTTTTCCAACATGGTGACCAGTTTGAAATATCTACCAATTTGACCGTTTCTGTAGAAGACCTGCCTTTAAAGTTTCTGCATGACACCTAAAGGGTCGATTCAGTTCAGTGGTGTTGATATGTCGACTGTAATATTATATATATTATTAATAAATCATATTACGTTAAGAAAAGTCAACCAACCTTAAGCTTGTTCTATGCAGTAAATTCTAACTACTCAATTCAATAAAGTTTACCTGCACCTGTGTGTGGCTCTATCCCAAGGAACCCATTCAATTTACTGTAAGTTCCATTGGATGGTTCTCATATTCCTGAGGTAAAATGGATATGACCTTAGGGCTCCTACACACTAGTGTTTGCTATATGCATTTCGTAGAAATTGGTAATTACATGAGCTGTGATCATGCTTTACATGCTTTTGCGTGTTTCATCAATGTGTGTTGATGTAAGGAAAAGCTAAAAAGCAGCTTTCGAAGGCAGTAGAAAGCAGCAAAGAGCTTATAAACATTGCTGGCACAAACTCAGGACATATAACACATGGTAAATAAGCAGCAATCGTAGCACCATAGAAAGCAGTTGACTTTGTGTTACCATGTGCTGTCATTCATTTTAAACACTGCACTAAACAAATCAAAGAAATGTCAGTGTGTAAGAGCCCTGATAGATATTACTGCATGTGGCTTGCTTTAGGCCTACTGAATTATAATGTCCACTGGTGACTCCATTAGTAAAAAGATTAAATATATATTTGTATAGATTAAAATAGAGATTATTAAGGGTTTTTTGAGCGGTCATGACAAAAAAAAAAAAAAAAGCATTGTTGCAAAGATGAATTTGAATGCTGTACACTGATCATGATATAGTTGCAGCTATGAGGGTTGCTGTCATTCGCTGATGGCCATGGTGAAATCAAGCTGGTTAGCCATGTGAGAAAGGTAGAAGTAACCTCCACTTGTACCTTTGTATGTAACCTCTTGGAATTTATTGTCATTTTTGCTGTATTAGTGTGCTCTGAGCTCGCAAACAAAATGAAATATGGACAATTGAGTGGATGAGTCATGATGATTGGACTCAGCGCACTACCACTGCTACTAATAAGAGAACAGAGGCTTTTTGTATTAAAACTAAAAATGTGATTATAAAAAAAAAAAAAAAAAAACTATTTTCAAAGTGTATGTGCAAATAATGAAACTATTTTATATACAATGTAATATGTATGGGTGGAAATGTTATATGCCTGGAACACTTCATTGTTAGATACTTAGGACTGTTGTTTTAACTGTCATTTAACTGCTAAATGCTCCCTGCCATTGAGGATTTGTCCAAGCTTGGTGGAACATGGGCAGCTTCATGTTAATTTAGCCTTAACTTGTAAATGTTCCTCATCTACTAGATTAACCTGCTGATAAGGATGCAGAGATCTCCAGTGCTCAAAGGCCAGCCTGCAGTGCAGTAATGTGCTTACTAGAGCACTGCAAGGAGTGGAAATTAATGAGAATGTTTTTGTGGTGTTTTCCATATAATACAAATTTCTTAATGCAAACATGTATTTTGTACCTGAGATGTTTTAAATGCCACATTTTAAGAATCCAGAAGGAGAAAAAAAAACAAAAAAACAAAAAAACAGGAGATACGCTTGCAAATTGAACAAGATCATGATACTTGGCTGTTCCATATTTGTTTTAGAAGCTGCAAGGGCTAAACCAAGCTGGGGGAGGGGGGGCATGTCTATTATGCTGTAACTACAATTATGCTCTATTTTCATTGGGAACAGGGGAACAACCAGTAAAGAGTTTTATTGCCTCTACATGCCTGTTTTCATTTCAAATGATTTTGGGGAAACTATAAACTGAAGCCTTCCTTGTTGTCAAATACATTAAATCTATGCGCGTAAATGTAAATCTTTATCAAATTGATGGATTTTTGAAGATTTTGATTTTTTAAAAAATATGAAAGGCACTCTTTTAGTAGATCTGCACTCTGCAGATCTACTGCCTTTCCTTGTTTTTTTATTGTTTTGTTATTTGTTTGGTTATTTGCTGAATCATTGAACATACTGTAGTTATTATCCTTGAACTTTGGTCTTCCACATTGTATTGGAAGCATTTCCAATTTTACAAATTCCATTTGAAAATGCTACATTTAAAAAAAAAATAAAATAAAAAATGAAACCTTTACACAGCAGCTGGATTTATGGTTTCTAAGCCCAGCTCAGGAAGCAGCTCTGAAAATCTTGCACTTGTCATCAACTTTCTATATAGTGTGATTTGTGTGTGCTATGTCCGTAGAGGAACAAAGCCGGGTTCTTTAAGCGTCAGTGACCCAGGGATGAGGTTATGCACTCTAACCTTTCAGAAAGTTGCTGATAAACCTTGAGCATACATTTTTTTTAAACCTTACAGAAGCAGAGGGAGGCTTGGAAAATTGTAGCGTACACCTAGCACATGAACTATATGAGTTTTGGCAGTCTGAATGACAACCCTTTAAAAAAAAAAAACATTGTAGAAAAATAACTGAGTTTCACATATCTGTGCAGAAAACTTGGTGTTTTTGAAGTCTGATTTGAGCTACATGCAATGGTTTGGGTGTGCTCTGTCACAACGCACTGCATGTAGCCACAGATATGTAGAACATACCATTGGCTATAATGGTACAGAACATTATTTTAACATGTGTGCAGGAGCACTGCAGCCCTCATTTGCCAAAAAGCACAGGTGTGTACTGTCAAATTGCCTTTAATCTTCTTAGTCTTGCTTCAAAGCTGACTGCTATTGAATAAGCATCCCTTTGAGCCTAAAAAACATTTGTTTCCCAATTACCCAATACCTATTTCTTGTTGCTATTTAAAAATATAATAAATATTAAATTAGGTTTCATACAGATCCTGCAAAATATTGCATATTTACAGCCTTGCTACCTAACAAATATTATTACCAAAAATCTCCAACTTGCATGCATAGTGAATTTTATTCGACCTGTAATTAGTAAAGTTGGGTTTACATGTCGATCTCTAATTATTGCGGAAATCAGATATCTCAGAGACACAGAAGGACTGATAATATGTGTCAGCCCTAATACGTGATCACCAGATAGTCAGCTTCAAGGAAAAAGGAAGCTGTAAATATATATATATATATATATATATATATATATATATATATATATATATATATATACACATACATATATGATACTGCTTTGCTAGGCCTACAATATAATGCTAGCTGATGTTCAAATTCAGTATGTCCTCGGTTAAATTAATTGCAGTGTTGCACATAGAAATTTATTCCATGCTCCTTTTATTTTCTATATTTTTGTAAAAATTGTCTCCACATACATAAATCACTCCATGTAATTCTTTTCAATATGAACACACAAAAAACATTCTTGCTTCTGCATATGCAAATCTATCTCTAAATAAATTTAAAGTAAGCATTTCGTAGGCTTAATAGATGCTCAACACCTCAAAACTGTCTGAAATAGACTGTGCTGCCCCTAGCAATTAATCTGCTACTGCACTTCATGTTTCCAGGGTAACTTAGAGGGGTAACTAGAGGAGCTGATTGGTTGCCAGAGGACATACATATGTTTTAGACACTTCCAGGTTTAGGACAAAGGGCAATGTGCCGTACCCCGTCACTACCAATCTTCCTCTATTATATGACGTTGGTAAACTAAAATCCTATTGGTTGTTTCAGTCTAAACTTAAACCTACTCCCACCCCCATTCTAAGCCTAGTACTAACTACCCTGTAGAGCAGGGTTATGCAATTAGCGGACCTCCAGCTGTTGCAGAACTACAACTCCCATGAGGCATAGAGACTCTGACTGCCACAAGCACGACACCCAGAGGCAGAGGCATGATGGGACTTGTAGTTTTGCAACAGCTGGAGGTCCGCTAATTGGATATCCCTGCTGTAGAGGCAAAAAGCTTATACTTACATATTCTGTAGGGATGCTCTGGTCTGGTCACATGATCTCTCCATTAGCCAGCTTCAATGAAGAGGAGAGATCGCCTACAACGTCCGCAATGCCTATGCGGTATCATCACCTATAGGCTTATGATGGGGCATCCATTGTTGGCTATCCCTCCTCTACACTGAAGCCGGCGTTGGGAGCCCATCATGTGACTCGACCAGAGCGCCCTCAGAATAAGTATGTATAAGTATCTTACTTCTACAGGGTAGTTAGTATAGGGCATAGATTGGGAATGGGAGCAGGTGTAAGCTTAGATTTCTACTTTAAATAAAAACAGTAGGGTCCTCTATTTTTTTTTTTTTATGTAGATTAAAGAATATTTTAGCAGGAGTTTAAAGGGAATCTGTTTTAAAGGCAAATGCCTGTTTGAGCAACCTCAAGTAGGAGGATGCCATCCTCTGACTCCCACACTGCACTCCAACTCGGGGCAGCAATATGACTAGCGGTAAAGCTGAAGAGACCTCAGATCTGACATGCAGGCCAGGAGTCGAATGTCAGCTTCAATCTGAGGCTTCTTGTCCACATGTCCTGCTTTATGACAGCAATTAGCGTGACCCGCAAGAAACCAGCCATCATGGCGAATTAGATTAGTCATTAGTGAATGATTATCTTATCCACTACACTTCCTAGTCCAAAGACCCAGCAAACATTTTGCAATAACTGTTCAAGGCAATAGTACTGTCAAATTAATACATTTTTAAATACTTATTTAAACCGAATATCCCATTAGAGCTACTGTCATCCTCATTTATTAATATACCTTTATGTTCTAATCGAATTATTTGTTCTTTTTTTTTGCCTTATAACAATGGTGCTAAATTACATTTTGAAACATAGATTCTTACCTCTCGGTTACAGGCTGTGGAATGAGGTCTTCTTACCTCAGATATTCAGTTCTTACAATTTAGCAGATTGCCCAATGTGGGGAAAACCTATATTTTGCAGTTCCTAAATAAAGCTCATGTTTTGCTTTGGTGTGAAGGCTGGGAGATGGGTAGCTCCTAGGAAATTATGCTTTAGTTCTGTCCCTATGTAAAATATTTCTTTCTGCAAGGTTTGTTCTTCCTGTTTCTTGTATGTCATCCAAGTACAAATGTTGAAGTTTAGAATTGCAGGAACCGTGTGCATGAAATTGACATGCAGGGAGTTACAGCATGAAATAAACTTTCTTTTTTAATTGAAACCTTTACTCCAAGTGTGTCTGTGTTTTTTTTGTCTGTGATTTCTGTATTTTTCTTATACAACATTGGGAATTTCAATACTATTTAAAGGGTTAGTTCACCTTTATCAAAAAGCTGCTTATGCTGGTAAGGTGTCCCTATAGATAAAAACAAACTGTGCAGCTTTGACTACTTCCCAAAGCCTGGCCAAAAAAGTCCCAGAAATGGCATCATCCCATCTTGCTTTGTTGATAGGACATTGCTATGCCACTCCCAGCTGTTACTGCTTACTCGCATCATTTTAGGAGCAAGCTCTCAAACCCCTGCACATGTGTGGCTCCTCAGGCTTCAGGAGGTACATAAATGGCCTACACCTATAATAAGGGCATTATTTACCTTTGGTCAAAGCTGCACACTATGTTTTTATCTATACGAGCCCCTTACCTGCATAGGCAGTTGTTCAGTAAAGGTGAACTAACCCTTTAAAGCTGAACTATGGTACACTGATCTCCTTTTAATAGCCTCTCATCCTCTATATTAAGGGTTTATTATGAATTAAAGTGTTACTAAACCCACAACAGTAAAGTCAGTCTGTATATTCATTAAAGCATGCTTGTTATACTCATTGTGGGATCTAAGGGGTTAATCCTTCACATTGTATAAAAAGGCTGTTTGATCCTGTCTTCTTTGATCCTCCCACTTCTTCCACAGTCTCCGATCCATCTAATGATAGTAGAGAGCCTTAGGAGCACTCTGCACAGGCTCAGTTTGGTGTGTATTGCTAGATATATATATATTTTTTTTTTTGGAGGGTGTATGTGATCGGCACAGGGCCAATCAGCACAGCCCAGACAGAGGGTCAGGATTCACGCAGGCTTATAGGACAGTCAGAGGAGAATGAAAACTCCTCCTACAAGCTTTAACCAGTGCTCGGCCGGACACTGATAGATGAGAAAAGGTATTTAGCAGTTTATGTTTACTAAAATAATTGCAATCCCATGTTCTGTGTACTGGTACTGTGGGAGACCAGATATAGCGAATGAGGGTCCTGTGTTTAGTAACACTTTAAAATTTTGGGCAGCATTTCTCAACTAGGGTTGTGTGGAACCTTAGGGTTCCTGCAGAGTTTGCTAGGGGTTCTTTGAACAGTGAGCTATTTCTTCCTCTTAGATGAGTATCCACTGACAACAGTGATCCTTTAGTCATCTGTAAAGGGGAGGATTCTTCCCATTGACAAAAAATATGAGGAGAATTCTTTCCACTGATTATCAAGTTATTGTACAGTGAGCTGGAGCTACGGTAATTATGAGATGGGGCACCCTGAGACCAGAAAGTTATTTCAAGGGTTACTTCATGTTACAAACGTTGAGAAAGGCTGCTCTAACAGAGAGGAATGCTTACCTTCTCCCTCGCTGCAGCAGCATGAGTTCTTTTGTGCTCCATGTGCAGCCCCATAATGTGGGTGGCCCTTGATGACCTTACACGCATTACAGAACCATAAGTCTTGTATTGTACATTGGGATATTGGCAAGCGGTTGGCCGCACAGCAGTTGAAAAGGAACAAGCTCCCAGGAACAGTCATCTGGCACTGAAGAAGCCTGCAGTAGGGAGAAATAGCATAAGTTATTCTGTCTACTGCATGCCCCCTAGACTAAATGAGCTGTAGACCCTTATTTTATGGATTGGAGGATTCCAAAGGGAGATTTTTATCAGAGTACCACAGTTCAACTTTAAAATGATTGTTACTTAAGGTGATTTTTTAAAAACTGAACTTCAGGCAGATATAAAAAATGTATTGTGTATTTATTAATAAAAAAAAATACATGTGTTTTAAATGTAACAAGGATAAATACCTGAATTGTCTTAATATCAGCCTTCCACTCACAGCAACACACAGACATCTGCTGAAGGAGGGGTACATGCTGACACAAGGAGAAAGGAGGAAGAGCAGAGGGATGCAGCACAAGTGTGCTGCTGAGCAGAGGGATGACTCACTAGTGTGCTGCTAATATTTCATCATCCAATAAGCATGCGAAGGGTGTGCTTGATCCAGTGTTCTAAAGCAAGCTTTGCTGCATGTGCAATGAAGTTTCATGACCTCACTGTGCTGCCTAAAGGAGTGATTGTATCACAAAACTACCTGCCTATAATTGCAAATTCTTTGGTGAGTAAAACAGTTCCCATATACAACATGAAGTTCAATTTTGTTTAGTAACTTGCCTGGAGTTCATCCCAAACACCAAATCTGAAAAGCAGGCATCAGAAGCTGTGAACCCCTGGACAGCTCCAAAATCAAATCACTTCCTTTCTGGAATTCTTTACTTTATTCCAACACAACCCCCTATCTAAAAGTGCAATTTAGGGGTCTCTAAAAAAGCATAGTAACTAAGAAAGTTAACCGCCCTGGTATGATTATGTCAGATTTTTGCATCTCATAGTGGTACATTGTTTTCATAGAAATTTGGCATTTTATATTGTAGGCCTGTAATTCTTAGGAATAACTCATTTAAATCTGTCCAAACAAGAGTCTAGTAGACATCAGGGGTATAATAAAGTTTGAAACAAGAAATCAAATTATAATATAATAAATAACTATAAATAATTATCAAAAATAATAATATAATAATAATAAAATCTATTCACTAATGTAATCAAATCAAAAACACTGAAATTTGCTCAGTTGCAGAATTGTTCCTGTCGTCACTTTCAGTGTCTGATGACGAATTTCCCCACAAATCACTATCACTCAATTCTGCAAATGATTCGTATTTACTTAGTTTAGTGGTCTTAAACCACTTTTGACATCAAGGGACACTTTTTGGTTGCCATGGAAAATCTCAAGTCAAGTCTCCAGGCAGAAAGAACAGTATAATGTAAAAGTGCATGCAGGGCACTGGGCAAAGCACTAGGGACAAAAAGGGGGTGAAATGATTTGATACAGTAATGTAATCTTACAGATACAGTGTACTGTATGTGTTATGTTTTTTTCACTATTTTGAATTTGCCACCGGGACCGCCCCCATGCGTTGCGAGGCTCGCAGGGAACGAAGCCTGGCACACAGTACATCGGGCGGAGGACACGGCCCGTAGACACAGTGGGGGAAATCGCAGGATCCTGGGGAAAAGGTAAGTAACTTTGCCTGGATCCTGCAATGCAATCCCGAGTGTGGCTCAGGATTACCGCTTTTGGTGATGAAAATTCACCCCGAGCCACACTCGGGATTACCGCCAGGGAGGTTAAAGTTGTAAATAACAGCTAACAAGAGAATTCCAGGAGGTGTTTTCTGAGGGTTTATGGGCTCCCCAGATGCACAGAAAAGACATGAGCAGATTTAAAGGGTGACTGCACTTTCAGTACAAATATTTTATTTGGCCATGTCTCTGCAGCTGCTGAAAACACTACATGGGATAGGGTACCTGTATTGAAGAGAACAGCTCGTTTCAATCACTGTAGCCTGAAGCTGCCTAGTTTGCAATTCCACCAGACGACACTGTTAGGAGTTGGGAGAGGTTCTGTATTAGGTTGTATAAGCAGTCTTTCTCCCAAAAGTGCCCTCTAAGTCAGCCACATTCTGTATCTCCATACTGTACTAAACATGGCTAAGCCTATTGGCTACAAAGACAATTAAATCTCTTTGCTACTAAGATTTAACAAGTTGTTTGGCGGCCACCTCATTATGCTAAAATAAATGTGCTGCTAATGTGATGATGGCTGACAAGTAGTTAAATCTTTCAGTAGCGATTTATTTGCTCTTGTAGCCCCAGACTTAAAAAGGTAGGACTGACTACCATATAAGAACATTACTGTGACAACAAACACCCACAGCCTAACCTCTTTAAAATGGCCCTTTGAACAAAATTTGTTGACATGAGGTTCAGGTTAGCGATTATGAGTGGGTAGAGCTTAAAGTGTATCTAAACCTCAAACCAAAAATGTAATATATATACCTAATGAATGCAATTAATCCTGAAAAAAACCTGATATGAGGCAAACCAGAGGGCTCCACAGTTCTTAATGTATATACAGTATATTTATCTATGGTTGACGTTTACGATTGTCTGCAAGCATCCAAGCAGCTCTGAGGAACATACTTGCTTATGGCTCTCTCTGAAATCTCCTAAACTGACTCATTACGCGAGGAGACATCCAGCAGCATTGTGTCGAAGACAGCTTTCCCCACAAGTGAGGGTCGCTAATTTTACACTCATGTGTAAAAAATAAAGGTAAGTGGTATATATTTTTCCTTTGGCACTTGTTGATATGACTGTAACTTTTTTTTGTGTTTTGTGGCCTTATTCAGTGAAGAAATGCAAAGTAAACCCAGTAACGGGCCCAGCCAACTCTATTTTAGTGCTTGATGCTGGAAAGTTAACCCATCTGACAGGGTCTTATTTCTCTTAGGAACTCTATTTGTGAGGTATCTGCACACCTGCTGTGGTGTTACATGGTTAAATAATAGGCAAGTGTCAGGAGCGGGTAGCGCTCCTGTTCCTTGATAGCAGCTGGTCACATTCCAGCATCCTGGTTTTGGCTGTGATGCATTCTCCCTGCCTGTCTGTACACCTGCAAGGTGATTGATGTAGCCAGTCTCTGGGTGGAGGCCAAACCTGATTGAGGCCAGCAGTCTCATGCTTGCAATAGCGTCTGTAACACATGCTCCAAGCTCCCTGTTTGTTTGCCCTGCTCTGCTGTGTGATTTCCCTGATTATGACCTCAGATTGGAACTCTGACTATTATCTGACCTCTGCCTGCCTTTTAACTATGGATTTACCCTGACTATTCTGAACCTTGTCTGCATGTACCCCAACTGTCATTGAACCACTCTGCCTGTATGCCAAGGGCAAGTCCCTTTTTGCTGCGCTCAGTTCAGGCCTGCCCCAGCATGGTAGCCAGGCATCATAGCATTGGGTATAAGATCTGGGGACAACCGGGTACTGGTAGGCCTGTTTGCCCTATGAGAAAAGGGGCTGTTATAGGTGAAGAAAACAGAAGCCAGCTATAGTGCCTGACTACCTGTGCTAAGCGTGACAGTAAGGTTGAATAAAGACACCAATCCATCCAGTGCAATCGTTGTGGGTGTGTTTATGTCAGACCATTTGCCACACCCCTGTATATTGCATTCGTTAAGATGTCCATCTAAGAGTTTTTAAAATGATCAACACTTCCTGCTGACACCACTGATTGTGGAAGGGAGTTCCACATCCTTACCGCTCTGATAGTAAAGGGCCTCTTACACAGCTTAAGGTTAAACTGCTTTTCCTCCAACTTCATTGGATGCCCACGTGTTTTCTTAAGCTACCTGAGACTAATTTGTATTCTCCCTATGCTAGAATCTCCATTGAGAAATTTGTATATTGCTGTCTCAGCTCCATAGAGAATAAGTTTAATGCTTGTGGTCATTGCTCATAACTAAGGTCCTCCGACCCCCTTATTAGCATTGTTGCCCTTCTCTGGACTTTCTCCAGTTCCAGCACATCCTTCCTGAGGATTGGTGACCAGAACTGCGTGGCATATTCAAGAGGTGTTAAGGAGGGGTTCCCACTCTTTCTGTTGAAGTTTTTTTTTATGGAGAATGCTACAGAAGAAGCCAGATCATTTACTTAAAGGTGGGCAAAAGGGATGAGCTCAAGTGTGTTCAAAAATGAGTGAGAACTTGTCTGAGCTATCCTGTCAAGAAGTTATCACTGCAGAAAGCCAATCATAAGTGGAGGCATGCAGCAACAAGTACTGTATACACCTACCATGTACCACCTGCCCCACCCTATTAGATTGTAAGCTCTTCTGAGCAGGACCCTCTTAATCCTCTTGTATTTTATTGTATTATACTGTAACTGTATTGTCTCTGTTTTATATTGTAAAGCGCTGCATAAACTGTTGGCACTATATAAATTGTGTATAATAATAATAATAATAAGGGCAGCTGCAAGATGGGGAATGCCTCCACCACTTTCCAAACCCGTCTGAACATCCAAAACTCCCAGGTGGATAATAACAGAGTCAGGAATTATGGCAAAGGGAGTTTACTGTTGAAGTATCGAAAACATATAAGAAGCCAGGAGCAGACTACCAGGCTCCACCAATAACTACAAATTCTTATTTGGGTAGATAACCTCTTTAACACTGTGTTTAAAATATGGACAGACTAATTACTTACGTGAATAATAAATAGATTCACAGTCTAAACTAAATGTTCATTAATCTAGCTCAGGGGTCTCCAAACTGCAGCCCGAGGGCCAGATGTGGCCCTTTGCTAGCCCTTGGGGCACAATTCCTCCCACTAATACCTACAACGGGGCACTATATCTTCCACCGATACCAATGATGGGATACTATTCCTCCTATTAATAGGAGGAATACTTCTCCTCCTATTGACCACCAACCCTGAGGCCATATTTATCCTCACTGATGCTGGGCGTGGGACATTTTCTGCCCCTGCTGGCCGTAATCTGGCCCTCCTAAAGTCTGAAGGACAATAAAGTGGCCCTTTTTTTGAAACGTTTGGAGACCCCTGATCTAGCTGATCTACTAGGCAAACTGATTAGCTCCCCTCTGCTCCTGAAATTAACCTCTATGGTCTAGTCACAGAGAGGCTGGGCCCAGGAGGCTAGGTGAACTAGTAGGAAATTTGGAAATACTCATGAGCAGTTAAAGTGTATCTAAACCATTTTTTTTTTCGATAGATGAGAAGAATTAGAACCCCTGCCAAGTTTTATTGCTGTCTTTGTCAGCATTCTCTCTGTTTGTCTTTGTGACAATTATCAACAGGACTGAAAGTGAAGGATAATCCAAATTTTTAAGCTGTCACTGGAGCAGGAATAGAGGGGTAACCTTCCAATAGGGATATTTGTTTCAGTAAAAACTGTCCAAGAATGGAACTTTGGGGTTGATTTAATAAAAGCAAATAGACTGTACACTTTGCAAAGTGCTGTTGTACTCTGCAAGGGGAGTTTCTCCAGAGCTTAAAGCGGAGGTCCGCCGTTTTTTTTTTTTTTTAAAGTCAGTAGCTACAAATACTGCAGCTGCTGATTTTTAAAATAAGGACACTTACCTGTCCAGGGATGTCGGCACCCGAAGCTGATCTATCCCTCGGCTGTCGGGTGCTGCCGCCGCCATCTTCGGTAAGGAAATCAGGAAGTGAAGCCTTGCGGCTTCACTTCCTGGTTCCCTACTGCGCATGTGCGAGTCACGCTGCGCTATCCCACTGGTCCCTGCTGTGTTCTGGGACCTGTGTGTCTCCCAGAAGACAGCGGGGGGGGGAGAAGGCGCTGCAAGTGGAGTAGATCTCCGTGGGTGGCGAGGGTATCTATGCCCGGAAGTGGGAGCAAAATACCTGTATTAGACAGGTATCTGCTCCCCCCTGAAAGGTGCCAAATGTGACACCAGAGGGGGGCAGAACGAGAAAAGCGGAAGTTCCATTTTTGGGTGCTTTAATAAATAAGTTAACGCTTCACTTTACAAAGAATACTTAACCACGTGCAAGGAAAATAAAAAAACAGCATTTTTGCTTGCACATGAGTGGATGATGAAAGTCAGCAGAACTCCTTCTCATTTACTAAGCTCTGGAGCAACTGCTCTTGTAGAGTGCAACTGTACTTTGCAAAGTGCACAGTCTATTTGCTTTTAGTGAATCAACCCCCTTGTCTCTTTGAAGAAATTTCCTCTCACTTCCTGTTATGTTTACAGGACAGAAAGTAAAGGAAAATATCCGAATAAAAAATGCAGATGGAAAAAAAACTGACACAGGCTTTAACCATTCCATACTATTCTATTGCTAGTGGAAGAAAAATGCTCTGGCTTTAAATAAACAATAACTGGAGGGGTTTACAAAACAGCAGATCTGCATATATCCAATCCTGTCCAATTCTTACATAGTTAGTCTGGTTGAAAAAAGACAAAGGTTCAACCAATAGAAAAAAAATAAACAAATAGATAAAACCCCCATAAATACAGTACACAATTGATCCAGAGGAAGAAAAAGGAAACAATAAAGCATGGTCTAATTTGATCCAGCAAGTTAAAAACGATCCTTCCTGATCCCCCAAGAGGCCGATTCTGTTAACAAAGATCTCACAATTATGATAAGACTGATTAGTGAACGTTTCAGCATTTGCTCATTTTCAGTTGTAACATTTCATTGGGAGCTTCTGATTCTATAAATAAATAAAACAAGTTGAATGAAACAAGGACCTCTGAACATGTAGTTGATGAATTGAGAATTGTGGAGGGTACATCTCATGTCAGCATTGGCCCACACATCCACGGCTGTCAGTTTATGTATTTTGCCCTGCATTAAAGCAGTATAAAACCCAAAAACTAAAATCATACATTGCTACTTATCAATCCTTGGATGTGGTGTCTGCATTTGTTTTATTTTAGGCTTTTTTTCTTTTATTTTCACTTGCTGATCTGGTCAGTGACACACTTCCTGTCTAAGGATTTCTCGACTCTGGATGGAGGCGTATTGGAGACACCTTTGGACAGCAGCATTGTCAATCTATCAAACTAGCAGATTTAGATGGAGTTGACTAACAAATTAACGCTGAACTCCAACTAACACATTTTAGATTTCAATATGTTTATTCGTTTTCTTTCAAAAATATAAGTTAAAAAAATGAATTATAACAGGACACCTCCTGAGTCCCAACATTAGGACAATAATATAAAAGAGTCCTCAGGTGGAAATGCAAACAGTTTCAGATAACTTAACTGTGTTTTTTTAATTTTTTTTTGTTTTTTGTTTTTTTTAAAGATTTCAATATTTTTATTAGGTTGGTTTTTTTTTTTTTGAAAGATATAAGTTACAAAAACAAAGTATAACATGAGACCTTCCAATGTTAGGTGGACAACTAACATATTTTAAGCAGTTACATCAAACTGTTGTTTTTTTTCCCTTTGAGATAAAGGTTTCATATAAATGAATAAAAGCAGACCATTGTAAGAACCCTGTCAGTGGTAAATGGTTTGTTTCAACCCTCTAACTGTCACTTTTGCTGGACTTACTAGCTGGATCAACGGGGGAAAATAAAAGAAAACGAAAGCAGCCTCCACATCAAAGAACTGGTAAAAATGTAATACAGTGAATTTTAGCTTTGGGGTTTAATGTTGCTTTTACTTCTGTTCTACATGAAGATGGCAACAAACATGCACTGAGAGTTGGAACGTCTGTAGAGGAATGTGGGCTTGAAGATTTCAGAACTTCACATCCAAGTAAGGACACTCAAAAAATGTAAGGTGGAAAAGCTTGGTAAGAATTAACTTTGTATAAAGATATGCAGCACTAGAAATACAAGCATGAACTATGTAAATAAAAATCCACTGTCTTTGAGCATAAAGAGTCCATGTTCCTGGTAATGGCATCACCCACAGTGTAAATATGACAAGCTGAAGTGAACTATGAAATCCTCCACTGCACACCAACACACCGGGCCTCTTACCGCAGAAAATGGAGCACTAGGTTATAGGTGTTTAGATAAGGATCATATATCCCCTAAAGCACGACTCCACTCTGCTACCAGACAGCTGAATCTCATAGGGTCATAACATGGAGTGAATCCACAGGTTCATATGTAGGATAAAAATGAAGCAGCTCCTCGTAATGTAGTATGTTAATTCAAGATGATTTTATTAAAAAGCATACAGGGTAATTACATTTGGAGAATTAAAACCAGCATTTCAGGAACGAAAAAAGACGGCCACGGTCAGTATGTGTAGTGTCATGACGTCAAATCTCTGGGCTCCTCTGACATCATGAAACTACACGACACTACACATGCTGACCGCGGCCATTTTGTTGGTTGGAAACAAATGTTAACCAAGGACTTTTTGTGTTCCTGAAATGCTCGTTTTAATTCTCCAAATGTGAGTACCCTGTATGCTTTTTACTTAATACAATCATCTTGAATTAACATACTACATTACGAGGAGCTGCTTCTCTTTTATCCTACATATGAACCTGTGGTTTCACTCCATATAGTAGGTGTGGTTGAAAAAAGACACAAGACCATTAAGTCCATTCCATGTTATGACCCTATGAGATTCAGCTGTCTGGTACCAGAGTGGAATCGTGCTATAGTGGATATATCATGCTTATCTGACCACCTATAACCTAATGGTCCATTTTCTGCAGTAAGAGGCCCGGTGTGCAGTGGAGAACTTCATAGTTAACCTCAGCTTGTCATCTTTACACTGTGGGTGATGCCATTTCTTGGAACACGGACTCTTTACGCTCAATGACAGTAGATTTTTATTTACAGTTCATGCTTGTATTTCTAGCACTGCATATCTTTATACATTTTTTAACATTGTTACCTATATTTTATGCTAGCTGCTGAATAGACATTAGCGCAGTGATTAATTTTAAGAATTACCTATGAATTACAGTATCTTTTCTTTATTCCACATCAAATGTTTTAGTTACTGTGTGGTTTCTGCACAGCTGGTATCCCATTATATAATTCACTGATCTCAGGTTGGTGTAATAATTTATATATTAGTGATGATGGGGGAAAGGGGGCAGGATTTTTGCCCAGCAAGTTTGGAGTGTAATCATCTTGTTTTGATATTATTTAATAATGATTGTGGATGAAGAATGGGGGAAATTCACAGTTTAGCGCACAATAATGCATTACAGTTACTCATGGTAAAACATAAACTTTACGACATTGTTCCCTAGGGCATTACACTGTCCTATGTTATCCCAAATTCCACATTTTCTAAAAACATAATAAATCCATCCACGTTAAAACAAAAAAAATAAATTTATTACATTTTTGAACTGGAGCCTGCAGTGAATGGATGATACGACTGTGTGGACGAAGCCACGCCAAATTCAAAACTAAACAGAAGCTTGCAGGGAGAAGCACACCATAATCAAGATAAGTGAGGGAGCAGTTTTGGGGTAGGGTCTGGGTAATAGTACCATGTTTCATGTTACACCTTAAATATTGGTGTAATATAAAACATGGTTTCAAAGGTGGAATTATATTTGACTTTCTATTAAAGGTGTGCTGCCAGCCCATTGGAAATTAATGGGTTGCTGTAAAACAGAATGCCTTAATGCATGGTAACCAAATGCATTAATGCAAGGGGATTAACACAACACATACTGTGGATGGGCCCTTGAAGGACATGGCAGACAAATAAGAACTCTAAGTGTTTTCCCCTACATAGTGCTTATTCATATCATGTCCTTTATTAAATCATTACTGAAATGCAGTCACACTGAAGTTTGAGCTTCTTATTTTGACATTTACAAACATATTCTTCTTGCTGTATCTTGAGTGTCTCAGGTGACTTCTGCATTATGTAAGATGCATTTAAAAATTTAAATATATATTAAGTGGGTCTTGACATTTCTGTTTCTTGTTGTCTGAATTCAGAAATAAAATCAGCTTTTTTCTTTGGTACAGATTTCTATTCTGTTCTTGTGAATACTTCAAGAAAAAAGATTAAAGCAAAAGTCCACCCTAACACTAAAATCCCTGCATCTACAGACATGCACGCTCTAACACTAACCTATCTAGCCCTGTAAAAAAGAAATCAGTATACATAACTTTTTTGAAGCCAATCTTACCCCGATCCCACGCTGAGCTGTCAGCTGCAGCTTCACTGTGGAGGCGGGTACAGCTGACACAGCTGACAATGGAAGCCCCATAGTAAGTCTATGGGTGATGCCACTCCCCATTCATTTCACAGCCGTTGTGGCTGTGTCCTCTGCAGAGCGTCCGCCACTGGAGACCAGATCCGATCGGCATCAAAAAAGGTATGTATACTGATTTCTTCTTTACAGGGCTAGATAGGTTAGTGTTAGATTGTGGATGTCTACAGATGTAGGAATTTTAGTGTTAGGGTTGACTTATACTTTAAGCTGATGAGCTAAGTGAAGCCACCACGCTGCTCATAGAGTAAGAATTATTACACACCACAAAGATTAACGTGGAACTTAAGGTCTGCTGGTGTACACTGTAAGCAGGCAGTTTTTTTATTGCAGAAGAGACATGGGGAGATTTGCTAAAACTGGAGCGTGCAAGATCTGGTGCAGCTCTGCACAGAAACCAATAAGGTCCAAGTTGTATTGTCAATGCTTAAAGTGTTACTAAACCCTTGAATGTATAAAGGATCCATCCACACCCCTGCAGCACACACAACCCTTATATGTTGTTATTTCTTTAGAATAAAATCGCTGTATAACTTTTCCGACGATCGGTATACAGAGGTCATGTGACATATAGCAGTGTTCAGCCAAACGCTGAAGGTTCCCGTAGAAGGACCCTCTAATGTGGATAGTGATGGTGCCTGCCCCTCGACCCTTTTTCCGGCCAGCGTTGATTGGCTGAATGTGACGATTACATGTACAAGAAAGGTTCACTCTGTCAGAAACCATGAATCAGACTGAGACAGAAGTACAGTTAAATCACACTTGTTTAATAATAATAATAAAAAGGTGAACAGAGTAAACGTAGTCAAAACATAGCCAGAGTTCAGGAACCAGAACGGATAGTCAAACAAGCCAAAACGTCGGGGAGCCAGAGATGAGCGTAGTAGAACAGCAAGCAGGATCTGGAGCCAGAAGGAATGTCAGCCAAGCAAGTCTTTAACAGGAACACAGGAGAGAGTCTCTAGAGATGTGACCAGGGCGAAGGCAGAGATCACCTGGGCTGGTCGGCTTAAGTAGGCAGAACTGAAGAGCAGGATATTGTCAACAGGTGAGTCACTGTGGAGAGCAAGGAGCTGGCAATTAGCTGACAGCTGAGGGGCCAGCTTTGAGAAGGAAGGGCTGAGCCCAGCCCTGACAGTACCCCTCTTCAATGACCCCTCTCCCTCAGAGGATCACCAGGCTTGAGGGGAAAACGTCTATGGAAATCACGGAGGAGGACAGGGGCATGTACGTCCGAGGATGAGACCCAAGAGCGTGCCTCCGGACCTTACCCTTTCCAATGCACCAGGTACTGTATTCGCCCATGGAACCTACAGGAGTCAACAATGGACTGTACTTCATACTCCTCATGGTTCTCAACCTGTTCAGGGTGAGGACGAGGCACTAAGGTGGTAAAGCGGTTGCAGACCAAAGGTTTTAATAAGGAGACATGACAAACATTTGAGATACGCATATTAGAAGGAAGGTCTAATGCGTAAGCCACTGGGTTAATCCTGCGAAGAATATGAAAAGACCCAATAAACTGAGGTGCGAAATTCAGAGAGGGAACACTATTATTATGAGGAGGTGAGTTGCCATCTAGATAAAGGAAGGCCCGTAGACGTGGTGTATCTGGATTTTGCAAAAGCATTTGACACAGTTCCCCATAAACGTTTACTGTACAAGATAAGGTCCATTGACATGGACCATAGGGTGAGTACATGGATTGAAAACTGGCTACAAGGGCGAGTTCAGAGGGTGGTGATAAATGGGGAGTACTCAGAATGGTCAGGGGTGGGTAGTGGGGTTCCCCAGGGTTCTGTGCTGGGACCAATCCTATTTAATTTGTTCATAAACGATCTAGAGGATGGGATAAACAGTTCAATCTCTGTATTTGCAGACGATACTAAGCTAAGCAGGGCAATAACTTCTCCGCAGGACGTGGAAACCTTGCAAAAAGACCTGAACAAATTAATGGGATGGGCGACTACATGGCAAATGAGGTTCAATGTAGAAAAATGTAAAATAATGCATTTGGGTGGCAAAAATATGAATGCAATCTATACACTGGGGGGAGAACCTCTGGGGGAATCTAGGATGGAAAAGGACCTGGGGGTCCTAGTAGATGATCGGCTCAGCAATGGCATGCAATGCCAAGCTGCTGCTAACAAAGCAAACAGAATATTGGCATGCATTAAAAGGGGGATCAACTCCAGAGATAAAACGATAATTCTCCCGCTCTACAAGACTCTGGTCCGGCCGCACCTAGAGTATGCGGTCCAGTTCTGGGCACCAGTCCTCAGGAAGGATGTACTGGAAATGGAGCGAGTACAAAGAAGGGCAACAAAGCTAATAAAGGGTCTGGAGGATCTTAGTTATGAGGAAAGGTTGCAAGCACTGAACTTATTCTCTCTAGAGAAGAGACGCTTGAGAGGGGATATGATTTCAATTTACAAATACCGGACTGGTGACCCCACGATAGGGTTAAAACTTTTTCGCAGAAGAGAGTTTAACAAGACTCGTGGCCACTCATTAAAATTAGAAAAAAAGAGGTTTAACCTTAAACTACGTAGAGGGTTCTTTACTGTAAGAGCGGCAAGGATGTGGAATTCCCTTCCACAGGCGGTGGTCTCAGCGGGGAGCATTGATAGCTTCAAGAAACTATTAGATAAGCACCTGAATGACCGCAACATACAGGGATATACAATGTAATACTGACACATAATCACACACATAGGTTGGACTTGATGGACTTGTGTCTTTTTTCAACCTCACCTACTATGTAACTATGTAACTATGTAACACGAAGTCGGAGATTGCGAGATGACAGCCAGACCTTGTCTCCAACCTGGTAGGAAGGCACAGGCAGGCGTCTGCGGTCAGCATGGAGTCTGTACTTATCATTAGCATGTAGCAAAGCCTCCTGAACTTGTGCCTAAGTGGAAAGAAGACCACGGAGATGCTCCTCTAACGCAGGAATATTCTGCGGAACAAACAAGTCAGGCAACATGGAAGGTTGGAAACCATAGTTCGCCAAAAACCGGGACAATCGTGAAGCAAAATTCAAGGCACTATTGTGAGCAAACTCCGCTGACGGTAAGAGGTCTGACCAGTTGTTATGATGGTCAGAAATATAGCAACGTAGGAATTTCTCCAAGGAGCGATTGGCTCGTTATGCAGCCCCATTAGACTGCGGGCGTTACACAGAGGAGAAAGCAAGCTGAATTCCCAACTGTGCACAAAAGGCTCGCCAGAACTGGGACACAAATTGACTACCCCTGTCCAAGACAATCGCCTTGGGTAGCCCATGTAAGCGGAAAATCTCCGGAGCAAAAATGAAAGCCAGTTCCTTAGAAGTGGGCAACTTCTTATGTGAAATACAATGGGACATTTTCGAGAACCGGTCAACCACCATAAGGAAAACTGTGTTGCCCTGGGAGTTGGGTAATTCCACAATGAAATCCATAGACAAGTGGGTCCAGGGCCTCTCTCCATTGGGTATGGGTTGTAGGAGGCCCACTGGAAGGTTTCGTGGAGTCTTACTCTGAGCACACACGGAACAGGCACCTATGAAGGCGGTTACATCAGCACGTAGACTAGGCCACCAGAATTGTTGGGAAATGGCCCAAAAGAGTTGATTCTTCCCAGGGTGGCCAGCAGCCTTGGGAGAATGGTAAGTCTGGAGCATGGCAGTATGGTGACTCTCTGGGACAAAGCAGAGGTCACAAAGTTTCTCAGGAGGAGCATGGACCTGAGGAGCAAGAATTTTGTCACCCAAAAGAGAAGTGAGACCGTAGCCCTGTGAACTGTAGCCAGAATTTGATCAGGAGGAATCACAGGAACCGAAACCGACTCCATCTTGGAAGTGGAGGAAAATTGTTGTGACAAAGCATCAGCCCTTACATTCTTAGTACCGGGTAAGAATGAGACAATGTAATTGAAACTAGACAAGAAAAGAGCCCATTGTGCCCTTCTGGGCGAGAGGCGTTTAGCCTCAGACAAGAATGTGATTCTTATGGTCAGTACGAATGAGAACTGGCACAGTGGTACCTTCGAGGAGATGTCTCCATTCTTTCAGGGCTAAAATGATCGCTAACAGCTCTCTGTCACCAATCTCATAATTGCACTCCACAGGTGACAATTTCTTGGAAAAGTAGCCACAAGGATGCATAGAGCTCTCAGAGGTAGGACGTTGAGACAGAAGGGCACCAACTTTAGTCTCAGAAGCATCAACCTCCAGGATAAAAGGTAACATAGGATCAGGATGTGCCAACACAGAAACAGAAACAAAGGCAGCCTTGAGACTCTAAACTAATAAACTTCCGATAATAGTTGGCAAAGCCAAGAAAACGCTGCAGAGGACGTAAACCCACGGGTCGGGGCCACTGTAGGACTGTTGAAAGTTTCTCTGGGTCCATCGAAAAACCAGCAGTGGAAATTACATCTGTGTGGTGGCTCTCCAGGGACTTGGAAAATAAGGACATCGTTAATAAATTCCTGGAAAACTGCCGGGGCATTACAAAGGCCAGAAGGCATTACGAGATACTCATAATGGCCTGTTCTGGTATTAAATGCCGTTTTCCACTCGTCATCCTCCTTAATCCTCACGAGATTGTATGCCCTTCTCAAATCAAGCTTTGTGAAAACCGTTGCTCCCTTGAGGTGGTCAAATAACTCCGTAACCAAGGGAATCGGATAGGCATTCTTAATCGTAAAATGATTGAGACCCCTATAATCAATACAAGGTCTCAGTTCACCACTC
Organism: Aquarana catesbeiana; assembly: GCF_042186555.1. Taxonomy (NCBI): domain Eukaryota; kingdom Metazoa; phylum Chordata; class Amphibia; order Anura; family Ranidae; genus Aquarana; species Aquarana catesbeiana. Next base: position 55,030,393 of record NC_133333.1, on the reverse strand, counting down.
TTCTTCTTCACAAAGAGGAAACCAGCAACAGCAGGGGACGAGGATTTACGGATGAAACCTCGAGAAAGTGCGTCTGCAACATACTCCTCTATGTCTCTATCCTCCAAGACCGACAAAGGGTAAACCCGGCCACGAGGAGGTATGGCACCAGGTTGAAGGTCAATTGCGCAATCATACGACCGTTGTGGAGGCAAACTACCGGCTTGACCTTTGTCAAAGACATCGCTAGAATCGTGGTACTCCTCTGGCAGGGAGGAGAGTGAAGAGGTGCACAGGACCATGGCTACCTACTGGAAGCATGACTGACTGCATTGTGGCAACCAGAAGAGAACCTCAGCACGGAGCCAATCAAAACGGGGGTTGTGCATCTGTAACTAAGTATAACCAATAACCAGCGGAAACTTAGGTGAGGAAATAACTTGGAATTGGATTGTCTCATGGTCAAGAGCCCCTACAGCCATGGACAACGGAACAGTCTCATGAGTCACATGGGCAGGCTGTAGAGGTCTCCTGTCAAGAGCCTCAATGGCAAGTGGTGTAACGCAGCTGCAGCGTAATCAAGTGCTTTGATACAAAGGCAGCATTTTTTTGAAGAGCAGAAAGATATATTGGTGGGCTCAAGACTTTATAGGCACAATAATGAGGGTAATATATAGTTAAAATGTTATTTTATTTCGAAATTATTACATAAAAAAAGGGGGAAAGGAAGATATAAAAACCAATCACAGTTTACAAATTATGCACTCCATACACATTTGGTTGGTTGGTGAAAAAAGATATACAAAACTTATGAAACCAACAAGAGACATGCAGCTTATTGATCTATATAGTTACAGTACATTTTGTTGAACCAAGCGTTATGTGATGGTGGCAATCAATTTCTGTATGAGCTCGACATGTTGCGTGCCGCATGCGCTTCTTCAGAAGCACAGAATTAGGGTACCTGATAGATTTATAACTATGCTTAGGAAGAGAGAGGGGGTAAAAACAAAACCACAGCAATCTCCTTAATCAGTGGTAGTAATTCCCAGCACTTTAAGCGGTAATTGTTTGATGGAAGAGGATATGTAATAATCAGAGGCAGACATGGATAGTACTATCCTTACCATAAGTCGCTTGCGGCCGGACGGCTGTGCGGCTTTTCACCACCAACTTCTCCACTTACGAGTTAGATGCTATATATCCAGACTCAGCAGGATTGGGGCTCAGATTGAATAGCTCCCCAAGGAATAAAAGTCTTTATGCACTTTGATGCAACTTCCATGTCTGCCTCTGATTATTACATATCCTCTTCCATCAAACAATTACCGCTTAAAGTGCTGGGAATTACTACCACTGATTAAGGAGATTGCTGTGGTTTTGTTTTTACCCCCTCTCTCTTCCTAAGCATAGTTATAAATCTATCAGGTACCCTAATTCTGTGCTTCTGAAGAAGCGCATGCGGCACGCAACATGTCGAGCTCATACAGAAATTGATTGCCACCATCACATAACGCTTGGTTCAACAAAATGTACTGTAACTATATAGATCAATAAGCTGCATGTCTCTTGTTGGTTTCATAAGTTTTGTATATCTTTTTTCACCAACCAACCAAATGTGTATGGAGTGCATAATTTGTAAACTGTGATTGGTTTTTATATCTTCCTTTCCCCCTTTTTTTATGTAATAATTTCGAAATAAAATAACATTTTAACTATATATTACCCTCATTATTGTGCCTATAAAGTCTTGAGCCCACCAATATATCTTTCTGCTCTTCTAAACTATTGTATATAAGACGTGGCACCTGTAACTTATCCCGTATCCGCATGACCACTATGCGATGATACGATTTTAATCTAATAAAACAAAGGCAGCATTAATGAACAGGCCTGTAGCCCCAGAGTCGATTAGAGCCTGTGTCTCGACGGACGACCCAGCCCAAGAAAGGGTAACCGAAACCAGGGGCTTATCCTTCTGGATAACTGGGGATGAAACAACGCCACCTAAAGTCTGTCCATGACAAGACCTCAAGGTTCGGGCGTTCCCTGGACAGGTAGGACAAGACTTCAAAAAGTGACTTGCCTGGCCACAATAAAGGCACAATCTCTCCCTCCTCCTAAGGGTTCTCTCATCCACAGAGAGACGCGTGAAGCTCGAGTGCATGGGTTCATCTTCACAGACCGAATCGGTACCAGGAGGCATGGGAGGTGAGGGAGGCAAATGTACAGGAGGCTTCCGCAAGTGCTCCTTAAAAGGAAGTCTTTCTCTGAGTCTGAAGTCAATGAGGATGGAAAACGTGATCAACTTCTGCAGCTCAGTGGGTAAATCTCAGGCTGCTATTTCATCCTTGATGGTATCCGAGAGACCATGAGAAAAAGCAGCCACGAGGGCCTCATTGTTCCAAGCAACCTCTGCTGCCAGAGTATGGAATTCAATGGCGTAATCGGTAAGAGTTCTTGTACTCTGTTTGATGGACATGAGGCACTTGGCAGCAGAAGCGGAGCATGCAGGAACGTCAAATACCCTTTTAAAAGAAGCCACAATCTCTGGGTAACACAAGACAACAGGTTTTTGCATTTCCCATAGAGGGTTTGCCCAGGCCAAGGCTGTCTCAGAAAGCAAAGATATCATAGAACCTACTTTGCTTCTGTCCGTGGGAAAAGCCTGGGGCAGCATCTCAAAGTATATCTCAACCTGGTTGAGAAACCCTCTGCATGGACTGGATCGCCCCCAAATCGCTGGGGAAGCGGAGCGGAACCAGACATACCTTTTACAGGGGTAATACTCAAGGCGGTGCCTGCACAGAGACTGGAGCAGCAGCAGGGATGGCCTGCAACACAGGTTGTACCGGAGCAGTGGGAGATTCCAGGTGAGCCGTGTGACTCAGGAGCATTTGCAACGCCATAGCAAACTGATCCATGCGGTGATCCTGCTCATTCAATCTGGAAAAAATATTACCAACAAGTGGATTGACTGCATCTTCTGAATTCATGGCCTTCAGTTAAATCACACTTGTTTAATATTAATAATAAAAAGGTAAACAGAGTAAACGTAGTAAAAACATAGCCAGAGTTCAGGAACCAGAATGGATAGTCAGACAAGCCAAACCGTCAGGGAGCCAGAGATGAGCGTAGTAGAACAGCAAGCAGGATCTGGAGCCAGAAGGAATGTCAGCCAAGCAAGTCTTTAACAGGAACACAGGAGAGCATCTCTAGAGATGTGACCAAGGTGAAGGCAGAGATCATCTGGGCTGGACGGCTTAAGTAGGCAGGACGCAGCCTGACTCCACTCACTGTGTCTTATGCGGATTTGTCCAGGGTGACAATGCAGGAAGAGGAGGATCTGTGCATACAGGATCAAACAGCCTTTTTACACAATGCAGAGGATTAACCCCTTAGTTTCCACAGTGAGTATAACAAGCATGCTATTCTGCATATACAGACTGATTTTACTGTTGTGGGTTTAGTAACACTTTAACTCAGCCTTTTTCAACCAGGGCGCCTTGAGGTTTCTTCAGGGGTGCCTTGGCAAAATGCCCCAAAATTTGCCCAAAAATGTATACAAGCCAGCAGGTGAATCAAACCTGCCTTTTAGTTACACAAAGCCATTTTTTATTGTGCACCATTTCAACTTTCCAGCCACCAGCTTCCTAACAACCAGTGATGTCATCAGTGTTGATAAGAAGGGTGTTGATCAGGCGATCAACACCCAATAACTTATATAACAACAAGAGACGATATTAGGAAGGAAAAGACAAACACCTGCTTCAGAAGTATTGCAATTCAGTAATAATCCTGCAAGTCATTACTGAATCCCGAGTTCAATTAGCAAAATCCTAAATTCACTTACAAAATATACCTGCTCCGAGGAAGCAATTTGCCAGGCGTACAGCATCCGTGTTTGACCCTCCCCTGTCCCCCTCTATCAACAATGGGGTCACATTAGCTGAGAGATGGAGAGAAACTGAGGGAGAGGGGAAACATTGGAATACTAGTCGGTACCAGTGTGGAAAAGTGAGTGTTTTTGCTTTGGAAGAATAAATCACCTCTAATGTTGGGTGACCTACATGTGTCGATGCTGCCGCATTATTTAAAACTATTAGAATCGTTTTTTTACATTTTGGAATCCATGATTTTAAAAGGTGCCTTGACTGAAAAAGGTTGAGAAACACTTCTTCAACTAAACAAGCTGCAGTTAGGAGTGGATTGGCTACTATCCCCCCATGTAATGTCTCTCTAGAACAAAATAAACTTACCTGCCAATTTGCAGAGTGTTTCAGTGTGTAAACTAAGCTGTGCATGTGCAGCTCAGCTTACAGTGGCTGGCCTGATCCCTGTGTGCTGGAATGACGGCCTCTTGTGCATTTGCAGAAGTGCCGTCATCCCATACTGGTCCCATGAAGATGGCTAAAAATTGGCACACAGGAGAAGATGCTGGTGCCAGCAAGGGACGGGATCGTTGGCGAGAATAAAAGGTGCCTTTAGTTCTGTTTTACGGTCGAACATAACTGTATCTGAGCAGCACAAACAGGAAACACTATTTAATTAATTTTTAACATTAAAAGCAGACTCACAAATCCATCCATCCGTGTCTCCATGTTTTATTTTGTTGAGAAATCACTTTGAAAAACACCCCCTAGCATTTCCAGCTACAGCCATCTTGAGTAAGGGCAGATGATTCATGTAGCATTTACTTCCTAAAATCCATCTGTCCTTAGCTCAGGCATGCAGGCAGGAGGGAGTGCTTAGCTGAGAAACCCCTCTTCCTTTCCCTCCTTCGGCCAGCAGGAAAGGGGTCAAACTGTCTCTTGGCAAATTGCTTCCCCAGAGCAGTTATATTTTGTAAGTGAATTTAGGATTTTGCTAATTGAACTCAGGATTCAGTAATGACTTGCAGGATTATTATAGAATTGCGATACTTCTGAAGCGGGTGTTTGTCTTTTCCTTCCTAATATCTTTTCTTGTTGTTATATAAGTTATTGGGTCCTAATTATATCTGCCACCATTGACTTGTGGTCAAGAGAAAACCTCAAGACAATTCTGCATGATAAGTTGAGCATTTTACTAAGCTTGACAGCGCTGCCCATAATTAACCCTCCCGCCCTGCGCACAGCTTTGAGGCCTACCCTCTGGGACTATAAACTTTCCAGACAGCCGCTGACATTTAATACTCTCTAGTCTACTACTCTGCTCTTTAAAATGGTCTAAAACTAAAAAACGCATACATATTTAAACATTTATCTGCCATGTTGTAAGTAAAAATGAATTCAAAACTGACAATGTTACCTTACAGAAAAGAAACTAGAACTGTTTTTGGTTCATTTTAACCACTTGCTACCCAGGCCAATTCTGACATTTCTCTCCTACATGGAAAAATCATATTTTTTTTGCTAGAAAACTACAAAGAACCCCCAAACATTATATATGTCTTTTTAGCAGAGACCCTAGCGAATAAAATGTTAGTTGTGGCAACTTTTTTACCTTGCGCGGTATTTGCTCAGAAAATTTTCAAATACGTATTTTTTGGAAAAAATGCATTAAAAAAAAAAATGGAAAGTTAGCCCAATTTTTTTGTATAATGTGGAAGATGATGTTACGCCGAGTAAATAGATAGCTAACATGTCACACTTCAAAATTGCACACGCTCGTGGAATGGGGCCATACTTCAGCACTTGAAATCCCCATAGGCAACGCTTTTACAGAGGAGGTCTAAAACTAAAATTATTGCTCTCGCTTTAACGTTAAGTGATACCTCACACTTTTTTTTTTATTATTGTTAATTTTACTTACATTTTTCTAGTTTGATGCTTTCTTTTTACATTTTTTAAATCACTTTTATTCCTATTACAAGGAATGTAAACATCCCTTGTAATAGGAATATGGCATGACAGGTCCTCTTTACAGTGAGATATGGGATCAATAAGACCCCAGATTTCACCTCTAGGCTGAGAAGCCTGAAATAAAAAAAAAACAAAAAATGATCTCAGCTTCCCAGCCGAGGCGGCAGCATTTTTTCAAATGCAGAGGCCGGACGTGACGTCTTAACATTGCGCCCGGCCTCCGAATGATCATAAAGACAACAGGGACCATCTGGCCAGCCAGAAATCTCTATGATCAACATCCGTCGCCAGCG